>NW_027111379.1:564289-579910 GCF_000696795.3 Halyomorpha halys | reverse complement strand
TGAACCCAAAGTTATTTCTCTTATATTTGAAGAAAGTTTAAAAAAACGATTCAGATTCTTTTTATTTTATTTTTTCTATTTTTTAAAATTATTACAATATATATGTATATATATATATATCGTGAAAATAATCATTTATCTACACTGATAATAGTAATAGTAAAGATAACAGGAGTAACATGAATAACAAAGTGAAATAAGGTAATTTAAAAATCGGTAGTGAAAGTGTACAAAATAAAATAAAGATATATATAAAAGTAAAAGGTGAGATGTAGAAAGAAAAAGATTAAAAATAAGTAATAACATATAGAAATAAGTGAAAAATGTGATGGAATGTTAACCATATAAGTGATGATAATGATGAGTGAAATAAGTTAATAGAAACATGTGAAATAAAAGTTTACAAAAAACAAAGTAAATGTGAAAGTTAATAAAACATAGATGAATAAATATAAGTAAATGCAGCGATAGATAATATAAGTGATAAAGAGATAACAAACAGGTGAAAAAACAAAAGTATAATAGAAAAATGTTTGTGATGATAATAAAATGAGTGTAAAATTATTTATTATTATTAGTAAAAAAGTAAGATAGTTTATTTTGAGATTTGAGTCTAAGACGTAGTGAAGGGATTGTTGATTTTAAGAATTTTTGTATGTTGTCAGTGAGAGAGGGGACATATGGAAGGGATCTATAAATCGAGAGTGTGGATGGTGGATGTAGAGAGTTTAGGGAAGGAGAAGTAGGCGTAGAACGGTTGATGTAAGAATTTAAAAGTTTTTTTATGATGTGAAGTGGAAAATTATTTGAAAGCAAGGTAGTCTTAATACAGTGAATGTTTGTGTTGTGGTATTGGGGATTAGATAAGGAAAGGCAACGGTGTATGAGATTTTTGGCAATATTAATTTTTTGATGGTGGGGGTGCTGAGAAAAATAGTTAAGTAGCCTACTGGAGTAAGTGGGTTTGTTATAACAGTCAGTGGACAGGGAGCCGTCATTATTCTTTATAATAAGCAGGTCAAGAAAGGGAAGGGAAGAGTTAGTTTCGGTTTCAATGGTGAAATGAAGGCGAGGGTGGTAAGAGTTAAAAGAAGAAAGGATATGAGGGATTTTATCAGGGTTTAGAATGATAAAAAGCTTGTCTACATATTTTTTGATAATTAGAATGTCGATATGGAATAAAGGGATGACGGAATCAAGGAGGTTATTGAGCACAATGTTAGAGAGATCGAGGGCGAGAGAGTTTCCCATGGCGAGACCTGATGTTTGGTGAAAGAACTTTCCTTGAAAAGTTAAATATCCGGATTTGCAACATAGTTCAAGGGATTCAAGATATGAGGCTAAGTTAAGAGTGGTATGTGGCTCTATTGTAGTCCAGTTTTTTTCCACAATTTGGAGTGCTTTGTCGATGGGTATGTTGGTGAAGAGGCTTTCAGCATCAAATGAAGTAAGAATGAAGTTATCGGGAATTCTAAGGGATATTAATTGTTCACGCAGTTGGAAAGAGTTGTGGATGTCGTAAGGGTTGTCATGGCTCAGGAACTGAAGAGATGGAAGGTGGAATTGGCTAAGTTTAGAAGATGGAGCATTAATATTGGATATGATGGGGCGAAGGGGGTTGCCAGGTTTGTGGATCTTAGGAAGTCCGTACAGTCGAGAAGGTAAAGAATTATAAGAAATTAGCTTGTAGTAGGTGGGATGGTTAATTAATTTATTTTTAAGAAGGGTTTTAATATGCTGATTAAATTTATTCATAAGTGAGCGGATCTAGGTGACAACATCCCACATCCCAACCTTCTCTTATCTCCCCCTTATTTTTCAAAGACTTATCCCACACCAGATCCTTTCTCAAATCTAATGACCAACTTATTGTTACTAGAGCTGACAAAGGAAATCTGACTGTCATCTTAGATAAAACTGAATACATTGAAAAATTACACAACTCTTCTCTGACCAATCCACCTATCTACCTTCAACCCGTGATCCCACCCGCTCACTTATGAATAAATTTAATCAGCATATTAAAACCCATCTTCAAAATAAATTAATTAACCGTCCCACCTACTACAAGGTAATTTATTATAATTCTTTACCTCCTCGACTGTATGGACTTCCTAAAATCCACAAATCTGGCAACCCCCTTCGCCCCATCTCACCTTTTACTTTTATATATTTTTATTTTATTTTGTACACTTTCACTTCCGATTTTTAAATTACCTTATTTCACTTTGTTATTCATGTTACTCCTGTTATCTTTACTATTACTATTATCAGTGTAGATAAATGATTATTTTCACGATTTATAAATACTACAGTTGTTATCATTGTTTAATTTTGTTTTTTTTTGTTAATACTACTTTTTACTTATTAATAGTTACTTCTTTTACAATCATTGTTATTATATCCTATATTGTACTAACTTCCCTGCTATATTTTCTTCTGTATAATCTCGTATTATTAGTAACGATATGTGTCATTCTAATTTTACTTAGTTATTCCTAAATTAAAATTATTATAGTTATTATTATTATCATATTTCTGTATCTTTCTCTTATCATTTTTCATTTTTCGTCATATCTTTATGACTACTTCCTGTATACGCGACGTATTTGAAATTGAAATATAGCCGTTAAACGGCTGGCTGGCTACCTCCTCCCCACTCCTCCATGCTTCCGCTTCATTGTTGCCTTCTGTTCAACCATTTGCTTTGTATCTTTTTAGCCCTGATGAAGCCCTGCAAAGTGGGGCGAAACGTCGGAAAATAAATAGTTGTAAACTATTTTTATTTCTCTTTTGACCGCAACCCTGACTATCTTCTTATATATCAATTTTTACGGTCAACTATATATACATATATATTATTATTATATTTTTTATTAAAAATGTTGTATGTATCTGAGTGCTGTTTAAGGTTAGTCATTTTAAATTTTATATGAGACTATTAATATTTTAAATTTATATATAAAATTGGTAAGTAACACTTATGTAGGTTTAATTACAATGCCAAAATTATATTATTATCCAGTGCTCTGTTATCAAGTATAATATTTATGGTTTAGGCTTCTATAATTATGAAAAATTATGTGTATCAGTATTTTAAAAAAAGAAGGTATATTGTATTTAAAGTTTAAGATGTTTCATGTTGTTATTGGTTAATTTTATGATTTTTAGGTTACTTATTATAATGAAAATGCTTAATTTCATTAATTTAATTTAAACATTTTTCTTTCTTTATTTTTTATTACTATTTGAGATAAATAAGCTTTATCATCATATTTAAGTAATATTAGCTTATTTATCTTATTGTTATAATTTTTTATGATTTGCTTTTATATCTAATATATATTTCTGTTTATTTTTGCAGGTTTTGTAAAAGTAGAAAATTCAAATATTGTGTTGAATACTGACTTCACCTCTTTGGGCTTCCATTATTTGTTCCTCTTGTTGGTTGCGTTGATTGGACTGGTTCTTGGAGCAGTGGTACCGTTTTCTGGCTTGCTGTTTTGTTGCTGTCGTTGTGCGGGAAAATGTGGTGCTCGCACACAACCTTTTGATAAAAAATATGACATGTGCAAGAGGCATTTTTATGCTTTTATTTTATCGTCTGTTACTGTTGTGATCATGTATGTGAGATATTTAATTTAATCCAATTATTGAGTTAGTTCATGAATAGTATTTCATCAATATAACCATGTTTTTTTTAAAAAAATAGGTTTGGCGTAGTTTGTGCTATTGTTACCAATGAGTACATGGAAGAAGGAGCTGAAAATTTTCCTAAAACCTTTAGGACATCATTGAGAGATACAAAATTGTATTTGAATAACACAAAAAAAGTTTGTAGATGGTTTATTTTATAAGATTTTAATCTATAAGCTTTTTTGATTACTTTAAGTTTATACTTTTTTTTTTTTTCTTAGGAAGTTAACACTCTTCTTATAACTAATTTTGGTGAACTAGATTCTGTTCTTAGCAAGCTTCTTCACAGTAAGTAAATGTTTATTATATTCATGTCAACATGAATAATGTTTAGGATTATTGATTTCAGCCTGACAGATGTTTTATCTAAACTGGAAATAGATGTTCTGGTACTAGGTTACAAATGTCACTCCGACATGACAGACAGGGGTATACTTACTTGCATACAACAATAAAACAGTAGCTATATTCTGGTTCTAGTTCACATTTGTCGATTTGACACCATAAATTGATTAGTATTTTTGCGAATTCATGCCCATCCTCTACTAAAAAATATCATTAGGGGTTTATCTCTTTTGAAGAACAGGATTGAATAACTGTGATCCAATTAAAGCAGTTCTAATAATAATCCTTTATTTATTCTGGGATGAGTCCTTTTAGAATAATACAGAAAGATAGGCAAATGTGGGCTGAGGATCCTCAGAGATACATTAACAAAAATACAACATACATAAACAGTCAATATAAAAAAGAATTATAAGTTACTTTTTCACTTTAATCAGTTAATAATAAAAAAAAATGAACAAAAAAAACATGATGTAAAAATAATTAAGAATGATATAATAATTTAAGTACATATTTACAATTATATCTATTTACTATTTTATGGGGTCTGAAAGGGTAAGAAATGATTGAACAGGCGGGATTTAAAGGTAGGGAGGGTATTGGAGCGATGGATATTGGAAGGGATGGAGTTCAATTGGGATGAGGATTGGATAATGAACGATCTATCGAAAGCAGCGGTTTAGTGAGCCCTTGTGTATCTGAAGACAAGGAATGGGTATTGCTGGAGCGAACAGAGAATTTGAATTGAAGGAGCTCGGAGATGTATGAAAGGCGGCGGGATTGGATGACTTGGAAGATGAAGGATGCTAAGAAATACTTACAACGGTAGGAAGGATAAAGCCACTGCATAAAAACGGTAAACAGAGGCATCTCTTGGGATCCCAAAGATGAGTCGTACACAGCAATTTATCAAACGTTTTAATTTTGGGTTGAGATCCCTAGAGTCACCCCCATACACCGTACAGCAATAATCAAAGTGGAGAATTATTAAAGAAGCGACTAGGAGCCTACGGGTTTCTAATGAAAATAGGTAGCAGAGGTAATTTAGACGTTTTAAAGTGGAAAAGGTATGGCAGGGAGGTATTGGATACATGGTTTCTCCAGGAAAGCATTTGATCAAAGGTTATTCCCAGGTTTTCGGTGGTGGGGTAAAAATTAATGGGTATATCATGTAGGGACAGAGTTGGAATATTAGAAACAGTTTTAAGGAGGTGATTGGAGTCTATTTAGATTGTCTTCTTCTTCTCCGCATTCAGTTTCAACTTGTTAGCTCTCGTCCATTCACAAATCCCATCGAAATCTTCTTGAAGTTTTTCGGTGGCTGATTATAGGTCAGAAGGCAGGAAGGACAGGTATATTTGGAAATCATCTGCATCGATGTAGTATTGGGAGTGATGGATCTGGAAGGGAAGGTCATTAATGTAATGACGTATAAAATATATGTTTTATAATATATGCCAGTACTAGTTTTATTTTATTGGGTCATTTCATAACATGAAATGTCTGTTTTTATCATTTCAGAAATTCAAAGTGGAATTAGTGAGCTTTTGTTGTTTTCTAGGTTTATTTTTACAGATTATAATAAGCCATTATTAATCCTCAATTTTTGAATAATATTTACTATCATCCCAATTGATTGCACATTGTTTAATATGCCATCAAATTTGACTATGGAAATACGTGATTTTCGTGTAATTTTTTTTAATGAGTTTAAATTTGGACACTCAGCAGTCCACACTGCAAGTAAACATTACCGCAACATTTGCAGGAGGGTGTTGTAATGAAAGAACCATTCGCCAGTGATTTGAAAAATATTTGGTTAGTGACACAGATGTGGATAACCAACCCTGAGGAAGACCTCCACCAGCATTTGACGATGATGAACTTAGACATGCTGTGGAAGAAAATCCTAACCAAACAGTTTAGGGACCATCAGCATAAGTGTATCGACACTTTCTCGTCACTTGAAGACCATTGGTTAAGTATTAATAGATAGATCAGTGGTATCTCGTGAACTTAATGAGTGGCAGCAGCTGAAGCGTTATGAGTTGAAAAGAACTTTCTGATTTCATTTCTTCACAAAACCTTGAATTTTTTAGTTCTGAAATTGAAAAGTTGATAACATGCTGCTAGGGAAAATGTTTAGAAAATGAGGGTAAATATTTTGAATAAAAATATTTGGATTTCATAAGGTTCTTTTAATAAATAACCTTACCTGTGGAAACTGACATTTGATATGAAAGGACCCAATATATAACTGACTATTGAGGTAAATGTTATGTTTCATGATGACCTTGAAAATATTTGTTTACTTACTATTTCAGTTTATAAATTTGTTTTCTTAATTGTTAAATTAGTTATAGTTATTCATTTATAGTGGAATTTAAAAATGCGGATTTTTGTAGTCTAAAATTCTTAGAATTTTCTTAATTAATGTTATTGAAATTTAATATGTAAAATTTTTGTTAAAATTTAGTATGGAATTTCTTTTTCTTTCTTTCCCAGGAAGTGGTGAAATAGTGAAGGATAAACTTGGTGAAATATCGAAAGCTGCTGTTCTCTCAAATCTGACAACTATTGTTCAAGGACTGAAGACCATCCGGTCGGATCTCAATAATATAGATTCACTCTCTAAATCATTACAAAATCGCGCTAAAGGACTTGAGATAGGTTTGTTTTATAAGTTTTAGTTTTATCATTTTTAAAAAATTTTTACTTCTTATTCTTTTACTAACTCTTCTGTGCCTTTTATTGTAGAGTACAACTCACCGTGGCCCACTTCTTTCATTTAACATGACTTATAACCATACATTTAATCTGGACTTTCCATGTTTTCTGTTCAGCTTTATAATATATTGCACTAAATGTGATTCTTAGCTTGCCAACCAGTCTTCTCCCTTCTTACCTCCATTAACTGTTTTACTTTCTTTTTCTCAGACATTCCACATATCACTACTTTGCTTGATTAGTGGCATATTTAAAAAAAAATATTCATTTTGTATTTAATGTGTTTTGACTGGTTATTTTTGGACAACCCTACAAGCTGTAGGATATTCTACAGAGGGACCACAGTAGAGAAAGAAAAGTCTGTCTATGGTAATATCTTTGGGACACATCCATTTCAAAATAAAACTAAAACTTTTTTTTTGTCAGATGTGCCACTATTCAGAGAAAGCAGCAATTATATGTGTTTGAACCTCCTAATCCTAATCTTCATGGATGTTTAAACATTCAAATATTATATGGCTACTTCCAGCACTTCCAATTTGATCCCTTGTTTTTTTTTCTTCCAAATTTTTAACTAAGAAATCTCATTTCATCAGTAGTTAGTCTTTCAATATGCTTTTCAAGTTTAGTATAATGTTCTACTCTGTATATGAGGACTGGAAAAAACACAGTCTTAAAAATAACCAATTTTGTATCTTAGCCTATTTCCTTTCTGCTAATGCATTGTTAATTTGGAGAATTATACACCATTAGCTTTGCTTATTTTCTCATGGAACGGCCTATCCTTACTACTTACCATTATGCCAAGATATTGATAAGTTCCATATTCTAATACTACTCAATTACATGTTATGTGTACATCTTTGTTAATATTTCTCTCTAGTATCAATTTATTCTTGGTTGTATTGATTTCCATACCTTTCTTATTCATTCTTCTCTCCTGGAAATCATCAATGAATACATTTTCATCTAAAAGTTAATAAAAAAAAAAATTGAGCCAGTTTTGGAATCAAGTTTGACAATATCATCTTTATATGTGGCAAAAAGACGAGGGGTTAGACTGTCTCCCTGCTTCACTTCTTTCTTTAATAAGAATGGTTGTTATACCATTTCATTCAGACTGATTACTCATTTAGGATCCTGATACACTTGTTATATTGCCAATTTGAGCTTATTGGATACTTTTTTGTTGTGAAAGGATGTCTATATTTCTTTAAATATAATCAAAAGCTGGTTTTAGATGATGGAAATCCAACCAAGTATTTTTCCTCTTTCTCAAACTTTCTTTACTGTCATTTATTATGAGAAAATATGTTCTTGAGTTTGCTGCTGTGTTCATCCTTATATCTTTATAATCTTTACAAGATATATTTTTAATGACCAATAAGATTGATAGATCTATTTTATAGTTTCAATTTTAATCATCGAATAAACTATAATATAAAACTATTTATTTTAATCCCTTTTTTTCCCTCTAATCATGTTTAACACTTTGACCATGGGGATCCCCTGGAAAACCACTGATTTTCTTTTCTTTTAATTAAAATAAACATTGTATAATGTATAAAGTGTAAATATTTAGCCAAACAAAGTTTAAATACCTGTTTTTTGACCATGACATCCCATTGTTGTCACTCGCATATGCCACTGAACCTATGCATGCGTTGATACATTTTTGCATTTTTTAATAACTGAATTACTGAATAAGATATCTAGAAAGTTATTGTACATTACTAAATTTTCTATAAAACATTTCAACAACATGAAATAACCCCTTAACAATGTAAAAAGAAATATTTTTTTTTAAATTAAAAAAAATATTTTGAACATAATTAAAAAATATTATTGGAAGTGTGTAAAATAAAAGAATACATTAGTAAATAAATTTATATACTTAAAAAAAATTTTGAAGGAGTGTACAAATCCTTAATGGCGGCAGAACCCAGAACAATCTGTTGGAAACCAGGACAGTACTAAATAAAATTTGGAACTATCCAAGGTGAAAGGGAAGTACTATAGCTCTTCCCATCACTCCAAATGCAAGCTAGAAAAGTGACTTTTGGCGACATCTATGTATGTGCTCCCAGCCACTAGGCAATTGTGTTCCAACCATTGTCCAAAAACCCAATCTAGCGTTGCTTGATGATATCCTTGGCCAAAGTGTTGAATTAATTTTTTAAAATATTTTTTGGATTATTTCTGTTATTTCTTAAAAGACTAATTTTTCTTTTAGCTTTAAATAATGTCAGAGAACAGTTACTAGAGAAATTGTCTATTTGTCGCCATGACAGAGCATGTATTGAATTTTTAAGCAACTACAACATCACAGCCCTAACGCTTGAAGCTAATTTCACTCAGGTATATTTCTTTTTTTTATTTTTTAAAATCTAATTTATGCTTGTATTATCAATTTTTGAGTGTATTTATATTGTCTTTCTAATTAAATTTTTTTGTTTGCTTACAAAGTTGCTCGACAAATATCTTCCTCAGGTAAACTCACTTTTCACTTTCTGTTACTAATTCTTTTGTACTTCAATAATTTAATTTTGTGTTAGTAGCCATTTAAAAATTTTAATTTTTTTTTTTAAAATTTAATTGTGCTTGTTTATTTGCTCTATTGATTTGAAGCTAATCATAAAAAAATTTAGTGTTTCCCTTGATCCCTAGTTACCTGCTAGCAGGGAAATATCTTGATCCTTTGACCCATCCATACCTTCAAAATAAACTGAGAGCTGATGGTTATTTTCACCATTTCGGTGCTATTTACTATTGATCATTCAAATTTTGGGCCGCCTGTAGTTGAGGGAGTTGTGGCGTCACTGGTTTCTATCTGGTCAGGGAGCCGACTTTAATTATGTGGCGGTCCCACAAAATGAAAACGATCCTCCCTCCATGGTTAGAGCTGGCTAGTATCTTGACAATAAAAGGATTATTTTTTACTAACCATTTAATTATCATTTTTAAAATTAATTTTTAGTCTTAAATGTAATGCTTCAATCTAAAGGAGCGGTTTAAAATTAGTTCTAGGGGGGAAAGTGGGTTCAATTATTTAAAATAATTATAAATACAGTAAATTGTTGGTTGTTATGATATTTATAAATCAGACACATTTGGTAATCTGTTAAGCTTGTAACTTCTGAGGGCAGAACATTTTGACCTATTAGAGTGGAATAAAGGTGTTGTTTTCCTTTCACAATATGTCCATTGATTACAGTAAAACAACCAACCCCCTTTAATAAATAAATAAGGCTTTCCGTTATATCAAGCTTGATTACTTATGTTTCATTGTATATAGGAAACCTCAGTCGTCTGGAATATCTTATTATCTGTCAAATTGTTGGTGCTGTTGGATTAACAAGATTAGATTTTTTATAAAATTAGTTTTTTCCCAATTTTCTTTGACATTTTACTCTTTATATTTACACCCAAACGTGTAAAATTCAAGATTGACAACCTGACTGACCTTAATCAACAAATAACATGTAAGTTATGAAAAAACAGCACCCAGTGGTACCTCTTAGCTGACTTTTCTTCATAACATGTAAGTTATGAAAAAAACAGCACCCAGTGGTACCTCTTAGCTGACTTTTCTTGCTTTTTAACATTAGCAGGTTCCTCATCTATGTTCTTTTTAGTGTCCTCCCTGTGTTCTCTGGCATGAGAGTCGCAGCCATTTGTTCTATAAGCTTGTTTTAGTGTCCCAATAATTTTTCATGAAAGTTCGTATTCTGTGCTATGGAATTTTTAAGTCAATATGTATAGTCTCATTATTAATGTACCATGGTGCTTTGGTTACAAGTCATAGTGTTTTTGACTGGAAAGATTGTAGTTGTTTGATGTGAGCCTGTTTAGGAATTCCATAATTTGTTGTGCATTTGTAAATTGTTAATTTAGAATTTACAATTGAAATATAAATTGTGATGTAACTATCAAATTAGAAAAATCAAGAAGCTTAAGAATGAATGATCATTAAAGCAATGAAATCTACACTATTAGTTGTTGGTTTTATACTAAATGAATCACATGTAGTGAGTACAAAATGTTAATTTTTCAGAATCGAAAATATAAATTTATTTATTTAACAAAGGTAATGGGATTATTGTTTATTTAATTAGAAATTTCTTTTTATTGGATTTAAAGTAGAATTAATCCTGAAATATTTTAACTTGCTTGTGATGAAATCTCCAACTAGCATTAGTTGATATTTGTTTGAATTTTTTTTTTACTTTTCTTAATATCCAAATTAAAAAAAAAAAAAAAGTACCTCTTACATTAACCATGTAAGGCCCACCAGGCTGATCTGGTATTAAATTAATATGATTATTTTATGTCCAAATATATTTTTGTATTATATATATTTTTAAAAATAATTATTAATTTTTGAGCTGTAAATAAATTTGAAAATGAAGATAGTTTTTATTATTATTATTTATTGCTGTGATCTTTCTATCTTTTTAAATAATATTTGTGCTCGCCAAGGTTCAGATTTTTATGCAGTAAAAAAATCCAGAATATGCTACACAATGTCCAATTAAAACCTTGTGTAGTATGTGGCAAAATATGCAATAAGACATATAAAATATACAATTAGGCAAAGAAAATATACAATTGCATAAAAATTCGGGCTTTTGAATCAAGGTTTTGATCGATCAACTTAGCCATAAATTATTTCCTTAATGTTTAATTTCTTAATCATCTATTTATGAATGTATATAATCATTCAGCTTTTAATAGATTGATTAATGAGTAATAAGGTTAATTATAAACATTTTTCTTTATTCTATCAAATATTATTAATGAAAATTATCTGTTTTGTTTATTATTTCATTAATTGACCTGGCTATTATTATTTTTTCTATGAATATAAAGTTTCTAAAATTAATATCATTTATATATTTTATATGTTCTTAAGCTTCCTGATGTGACTTTAAGCCTTCAAAATGTAACTGGACTTCTAGCCAGCGATATAGAAAATGAAGTCATAAAAGGCCGTGATCAGTTTGATAAAATTAAACTTAACATTCAGCGCTCCGTAGACAGAACAATTCCAGATATAGTTCGAGAAATTAGTAAAGCAGGTAACATAAGACGTATATTTGTAGTTTGTATTAGCAGATGATTTTTTAAAAATTTTAATCCCAAGTTTTTTTTTCATAATTAGTTATTATGTCAATTAATAATATTTATTCATGCCATAGCTCATAAATTGTACTCATGAGTGCTTGTATCTTAACATTTGAAATAAACATTAAATGAATTCATATCCTATTTACATACATCACATTTTGTTCACTTAAAGTTATGGACCTAAGTCTTCACATCTTTATTAAAATGTTGACTCACAATAAGGAGGTAACTCTTAGCTATGGCCTTAGATGCCAACTGCAAATCATCTCATAGCCATTTTTGGGTAGCTACGATAAAATTTGTATTTATTGTGGATTATGGCTGGTTAATAAAACTACTACAAGAAAAGTTGTAGTTGGCTACCTCAGTAATAACATAAAACTCTGATTTGTCTTATAGTTGGCTTCCAACGTGTCAAAAAGCAGCTATTTTCAACTTGAATACAAAAGTTTTTATGAATTTTTGTAGATGACTGCTAATTTTATGTTTTATTTTTGCTCAAATTATTTCGCTAGGAAAATATAATCTTGTAATGGATTGCTCAAATTGAAAATAAAAAAGTATTAAATATTGAATTAAATTGAAAATACAAAGTTTAAATGTTTATGTAATTAATGAGAGTAAAACTCAATCGAAAGGCAATAATTGTAAAGGTTATTATTGGTAGATGCGAAATCTAGTACATAAAATATGTATATAAAGGGTAAAATATGTATATATGTAAAAAAAAGTTTCTATTTAGCTCTAATCACTTCAGTGTGAGATATGCAGTCTTTAGTCTACAAT
The DNA here is from genome assembly GCF_000696795.3 of Halyomorpha halys. NCBI lineage: Eukaryota > Metazoa > Arthropoda > Insecta > Hemiptera > Pentatomidae > Halyomorpha > Halyomorpha halys. Next base: position 567,229 of record NW_027111379.1, on the reverse strand, counting down.
TAAGTTTTATTTGTGAGTGATGAATTGATGGCTTTGTAGCAGATTTGCTTACACAATTATGTAAAAAAAAAATATTACTTGAGACATAACTAATAATTCATAGAGTATATGAAGGGTCTTCATTATGTATTAAATGTAAAAAGTTTTAACATGACAAATGTTATAAGTATAGAATTGTGAACAGCCCAATTTAAAGTCTATATTATATGTTAAATTCAGAAGAGCTCCTAGTGGATTGTCTGGGAAACTTTGTAATCTTTCCTTCCAAAACCTTTCAGAATTTCATTAATTTTATCTAATGCTTTATTAGAGTTTTAAAATCATCCTAACAAAAACCAAACACAGACTACAAACACTTAAACTATCAAAACGACAGCAGACGAGATAGTGTGGAGCTCAGCTGCTCTGTTATATGACATCATTCTCCATTTAGCAGACCTATTGACCTATTGACAGACTTTCAACCATGTTAAATGATGTATTGTTTTAACTTGATAAAAGAAGGAAATGCTTCTCCATTTAACACATTGAACTAAAGATGATGAATACCCATAATGTTAACTTATGCCTCCGAATACCATATGATCAAACATCATCATTTAATTAATTTTCTAATTATTATAGGAAAAATATTGAGAAGAAATGCTGAAAACGTTACAAATGTTTTGGATAAGATTGAAAACTTCATTGATCAACACTCTTATAGGCCTATGGACCAAGCAGAGAGTATTTTCAGACAATCTACACAGTACAGGTATGACTTTTATATGATAAAATATTAATAATACTGTCATCGTTTGATTGATTTTAGGTTGAATATTTATTTAGTTTTTATAATTTTTTTCAGAAAAATTAACCTGATAAAGTTAATATAAATTTTATATTTATTTTAATTAGGTTAATTTTACCTATACAATGGTTTTTTTTTTTCTGGAGAATGAAAATGTGGCCTCATGCTCTTTCCTCTTTAGTGCCCTGTTTGGTGATTTTTAATTTTAATTGTGGTGACTTCTTCAGTTAAATTTTATTTTATTTTGGGGCATTGTTCTTTTTATCTTATCTCTGTGTCTTATTAGATGAAGAAGCAGTGGGTCTTTGTAGTTATTTTGTTCAAATCAAAATTTAGTGTGGGACATATTTATTTTTACAAGTCTCTAGTATTATTCTTTCTCCCATATTTGCAGTAATAATTCTTTTAGTTGGTATATTCTGACACCTTCAATAATTAATCCCTCTCAAAAATGAAAATATAGAATAAAAAACATTCTGTCTGGGACATGCCTGATTTTTTTCTTAGATTTGCCATCACATCAACCAAGGTCATTCTTATTGACTCCAAGCGCCTTCTTTATTCCTTCCCTTACAACCAACTGATTCAGTTCTATCCTACAATAAAAAAACCTTGGAGTCAAATCATATTTCCCAGAACACACGTAAATTCATAACTGGTACTTAAACGATTCCTGAGATTCTGTGACTCCATTCCTCAAAATACCCATCAAGTTATATTATCCTCTTTCGGATGACGGTTCCTTGGTCTATGGAGGACTATCTGCTGGTCTGGAGTTGAAACTGAAGAGACCCATGAATTGTTTCGTAAGATTTATCTTCGGGTTTCCCAGGCACTCTCATGTCTCCTGTTGGTATACCGAGTTGAAGTGACTCTATCCAACCCCCCAAAGAGCAATACCTCCTTGCTGTCTTCCTATTCCAAGTTCTTAAAATCAAAAAACCTACCTATTCCTTGATCTCCACTCATTAAACAACAGATCCCAACCGATTGATTTATATATGCCCTTCTATAGAACTGCCTGCTTCAGCAAATCCGTCGTCATACATGCAACCTTCTTCTGGAATTCTCTTTCCATTCCCATTCGCCAATCTTCATCCATTCTTTCTTTTAAACAACACTCATTCCTTCACTTATCACATAACCAAACCTCCACATCAATATGAACATTGTATATAGCTATATATTGATTACTATTATAAATTGTAATTTAACTTAATGTTTTAATATAATTTTAACCTGCATTATTTTTAAATGTCTGCCAGACAATAAATCCTAACATGTACCATTCATAGGGAAGCCTCAGCGAAGCCCCAACTTAAGGTTTAAAATAAAGATTGGAGACAGAAGCGTTAAAGGACCCTATAAATATATATAAAAATATAATTTGAGTATAAATATAGTTTTATTTACAGCTGGAAGGCAAAATAATGAGACAGCTCCCTCATTATCATCATCACCTTATTCAAATTATTGTGGCCATATCAGTGAAATTGCTAAGGTTACCAAATCAGGCACATTTTGAGGGATACCTGTCGTGCAATAGCCAAAAAAGATGTTTTTCTAAAGATTCTAGCTACAATACGGCTCTATAAATGATTTTGATTAAACTTGCCTTATTCTTCCCATAAAGTCCTTCAACTTTTTGTGCTTAGAATCTCTTCATAAACCTCTAAGAAAAAAGTGAAGGTAAAAAGTGTGGACCACACTGATTTTTTTAAAGTAATTAAATTTCTCACAAATATGAAAAAAAGAAACAAAATTATTGAAATTGGACCATTATTGGCAAAGATAAGGCATAATGAACTTTTTACACCTATGTATTAAAAAAAATCCCTGAAAATCCATTTTAGAATGGCTTGAAAACTATCTTGCTCCTCTCCTTAGTTAAATTGTCCTGTAGCAAATTTACAATTGTTTTTTTAGATATCTAAAGGCTGTGATTTCTTCCATCTACTGTAATAACTTAAAATAACCTTATAGGGTGTAATTGTTACTTAACTGTTTGATTGAAGAAGTTTGTCGGGAGGTGCGGTCAGCAAAGAACAACATAAATAAACAAAACAATATTTATTTATTTTATGCCGACGTTTCGACCTGAGTTTCAGGTCTTCATCAGGGCTATAGAACAGAAGAGATAACAACAACAT
>NW_027111379.1:558359-562384 GCF_000696795.3 Halyomorpha halys | reverse complement strand
GACAAACTTCTTCAAGCATTAATCTACGGTCAACTATCTACATCTCATTAACTGTTTGAAATTTAAGTGACCAAAACATCTGAGCCACAAAAAATGATTATAAATCTTCACATTTTAAAAATGATCAAAATTTAATTAAATCAATTTAACTAAGAATGGTTGTATGTACCTCCTTGAAAATTCTAGGTGCTTATTTAAAATATTTAATAAAGAAACTGCCACAAAGATCTTAGTTGTACCAATATTAGTAAAGGTACTGCAAAAAAAATTTGTATTCGACTTTGGACACACCAGCTAGTAAAGAAAAATGTATGAGTTAATACATCAAATATTTTATTGTTTGTTATATACCTATCTATTAAATAATTAATTTAGATAATAAACTTTTGTAGAATAGTTTTCAGAATTTTATTTTGTTAAAAATAGTTGATTTGATACTGTTATGGCTCAAAATCACAATTTTATTAATTATATTTTATATTAAGTTTAAAACTTAATTTCACATCCTAATAATTAGTAATTTGTATGTCTTCTTGTACAATGTGCTTTTCTTATTTATTTTTTTAGATATTATCTTGGGTTAGGAGTGAGTCTCGTCCTTGTTAGCATATTGTTTTCACTCGGGATAGGCCTTCTGTGTGGCTACTGTGGTCATCGTCCCGATGCACTTTATAATGAGGACTGTTGTGATAAAGGCACTGCATCTCGCTTCCTAATGATGTAAGTATTTTATAATAAACTTTGTGTTATTTAACTGTTGTTTTATTATGAAATATTATATATATAGTTGACCGTAAAACTCAAATATATGAAGATGTTCAGGGTTGCGGTAAAAGAAAAGGACAAATAGTTTATAAACTATTTGTTCTTTTTTTTTACCACAACCCTGACCATCTTCATATATATATCATGAAATATTATAATATAAAACACCTCAAGTATTAATTATTGTTAAATTAATTTGAGAATAATAAACACTGTCTCCATAAAAATATAAAAATGATAAATTAATGAATAAAATATATTGTAAAAAATAAAAAAATTAAGTTCTAAGACCTTATATTTTCCGAAATCCAGAACTAAAAACCCACAAGTACCTGGTATGTTGGAAAAATATACTCATGCATAGTTGGTAGTTTTTGATTATTTTTTTAATAGATTTTTCTTCTGGCCTTTCTAGACAATGTGTGAGTGTACTTAACATTATATAAACACTGTTATATATATATATACTCTGTCTCCAATAAATCATAAAAAATTGAAGTTACATGCTCATAATTCTATTAGACTTTTAATTAAGGCATTGACATCCAATAACATGAATTAAATAACAAATTTTTTCTAAAAAAAAAAAAAAAAAAAAAAAGCAATCATGGCAATGGTGTGGAAACAGTAGAAAAGTCAATTGGGAGAATATTGCCTTCAGGAGTCACAATTTCTTTCTTTTGTTTTTAAAAATATAATATTATTCTTTATGTTTTTGAACAATTGTTTGCATCGGTTTTAAAAACATTTTTCATAAGCTACTATCTTTCCCTTTAGCTTTGGTTAGTAACCCTGGATAGTTAACAATATACCCTGGATACAGTTATACTAACATTTAACAATTACATTACGATAACAATCGCTATGTGAGTTGAGAAAAGCCAATTTTTTTTTTCCATTTTTATGTAATTACCTTAAGTACCTTATTTCTTACATCCTCCTTACAAGGGATTTGTCCTGATTATTAAATTTTGTCATATCTTTAGTCCTGAAATTGACTTAATTCAATTCTTGATCATACTATTTTTTTTTAAACTTCCATTTACATAAAATTCTCTTGCATATTCGACTTTGCTTATTTATTTATTTCAAAGGGTTGCTATCCTTTAAAATATCTTACACATTTAGCCAGAGATTAAATAATGAAAATTTGTCATCATTGTTATTTATTTGTAGCAAAATTAAGCTTCATAAATTTACTTTTCAGGGCTGTCTGGATAATGTTTTTGTCATTCACTGCTTTAGTTGCCGTCACCTTAGGTTATATGGTGACAGGTTCAGTGTTTGATCGTGTTATTTGTAAAGGACTGAAAAAACCCTACAATACGAGTACTTTTGAACTTTTAGATCACCTTGTCGATCTTTCCAGTATATACACTTCTTCAAAGAAGCTCAACCTAAGTACCATAATCAGGTATTTAGTATAAATGTAATATTATTTCTTAAATTGATTTTATATATATAGTTAATTGAATCTGTTTTTTAAATTAATTTATAGAGAATGTGAGAGAAATGCCAGTATCTATGAACTATTAGGTATCGAAGCTGATTCAATGTCTGAGTACACTGCTCAATTTAATATGCCAGAGAGAGCTAGGCAATTAGCCGATTCTATTCAGTTGACGTCTGAAATAGTCATTGTAACGCCCGAGGCAGAGAGGCAGTTGATGGCTCTCGCAGCTTCTCCTTTAAACACCATTGACCCAAGTGTTTACACTGCTGTGGTAGGTTATCATTCTATATTTAATAAATACTGTAAAGCTTTGTTCCCAGCTATAACACTGTTTTTTCCTCACTCGCTGTACCAGTAGTTGGTTTTCCTATGAAACTTAGTTCATTATGAGTATCAGATTTCCCCATTATAATGCTCTTAATTAAGTTTTTCATTTTACTGAGTTAAATCAAGTTTTTGTTTGTATTAGGACATTTCTATGTACAAAGAGTTCTTTCACTGATACGACCCTATTTTTTCCTGGAAAAATTAATGCTTTTTTGTGAGAGAAAAAATTGAATTTATTAATCCGCTTAATCAATCTTATTTAAATAAAAAATATGTTTCCATATTTAATGATCAAGAAGTATCGAAAGAGCTAGAAAATGAAGAAAAGAAAGAAACTAAACCTGCACATTCAGTCGGCATATGTTTTGAACCCATTGCCAAGACTTTTTTTTTTTTTATGTTCTTCTGAATTCTTTTTTGTTCAAAAAAAAAAAGTTAGAAACCATTTAATCAATTAGAAAATTGTATCTTTAAAAATATTTTAAATTATAAACATTAACAATCTTGAATTAAGTTCTTTTATTTTTATTAATAAGTATAAATTTAATTTTCAAAATTCATTGTAGTACTTTTTGATGATTATCCATTTTGTTAATGCCATATTTAATATGTAAATATTATTTATTTAGTATTATTAGTTAATTTAATAAGATTTATTTTAGTTATATAATTTCCTTTAGAAGTTATTTTATTTTAGAAAACAAAAAGAGATGTATTTATATTTTGTGTTATAATTAAGTGTGAAGAAACAGTTTCTAAGGGTTGATAACCATCGCTAAGGCATCCCCTAGCAACAGACCGACCATCTTCATTTTAAAATCAGTTCCTGCTAATTAGTGGCCATGATAGTTTCTAACCAGCCCTGTCTGCATTCAGTTGGTATTATTTATTGGTCATTTTGAGTATGTTAATCGACATTACAGTCCGGAACCAGACCTTTTCTGTTTTTTGACTTGATTATCAGTTCCTGTTAATTAGTGGCCATTACAGCTCCTAACCAGTCCTTTCTGCATTTAGTTGGTGTTATTTTTTGGACATTTTGAGTGTTTTAGGCAACATTACAGTCCGGAACCAGACCTTTTCTATGTTTCTGGCCTTTGAATGGAATATGAGTTGTTGCTAATCAGTCGGCTCATATAATTTATTACAACAACCAAACTTTGTCTGCCCTCAATAAATGCCAGTCCATCTTGGGTGTTGTACATTTCAACTGTTGATGAGCCTGAATAGACGTGGGCCCACCAATTTTGGACCAGTTTGAGAGTTGTAGCAGTGTTAATAGCTACGGAGTGGCAACCTACACATTTTGAAAGCAAACTATCTTCCTCTGACCTATCAGAGTGGATCAAATTTTCTTCGGGACCGTCGACCAGTAGTTATTTTATATATCTATTGATTTTTTTAATTTGTTTCCTTAATTTATTTTTCTAATTTTATTTTTGTCTAAAAGGCATTTTAATTTTGCTTTTATTCTAACTAT
>NW_027111379.1:552319-558289 GCF_000696795.3 Halyomorpha halys | reverse complement strand
TATTTAATTTTTAGACCTGTCCATTTGTGTTTTAATTTTTGCATTCCCTTAACTTATTTATTAATTAAATTATTTCTTTTAACTTATCATTCATTGAAGTATTTCTTTTAACTAACTTTTTGTTTTGTTTTTTCCTAAATCTATATATTTATTTTTTTTAAATTTATGTGTTTCTTTGTCTAAGCTGATCTACTTCCATGACTATTATGTCTTTGGTTTGACTTAACATTACTGTCTGATGATAAATTTGTTTAACAGATTGAATGTGAATAGTGGATCATTGGAAAGGGGAGTTCAGAGAGTGAGATAGGAAGATAAAATCGTTAAATGTAATGAAATTGTTAAATTGATAAAGAAGAAAATAAATAAAATATTTCTATTTAGTATTTATAGTATTTATATTTGTAGACGAGTATTGATTGTAAAGGAAAAAGGAAGGGGAAAAAAAAAATTATTGTTATATTTCATGAATATTTGTATTGTATATATGTCCGATCATAGATTGATTGGTATGCTGTGTATTGTAGCGACCTAATATAATTGGGCAGCATGGCTAAATAAAGCATTGATGTTCTGTGGGACTTATTGTGTTTTAAAAGGTTTTTAGTTTAATATATTTTATGGTTTGATGCTTCCTAGTGATATTTATTATTATTCCATTTATATTTTATCTCTGTAATTATAATTTTAAAATATCTGCCACATTATGAATATGGACCACCCTGGGTGTGGTAAACTTTTTTTTTTACATAAGAATCCATTGACAGATATTAATTTACACTTATTTCTAGGTACAGCCAAATTTAAAATATCTGTACTAGTCTTATTTGATTTGGGATCCCTACTTTGTTTGAAACTAACTTCACTCATTACTTAGATCAGTAAGGTGTGTTCACCCGGGTTTTACAATAATTGGTGCTGCGATACTTTAGCTACCAATTCTATTATCAATGGCTATATTATTTTCAATTCCTCGGGCAAAATAGATCTTTTGAAATGATCCATTTCTAGTAGTTACTATTTAATCTTTTATTTTATTATTTTCTATTTAATCCAGTTTTGTTTTGACTATATAGGTATGTATATATATATATATATATATAAGCATTTTTTTATTTTTAGCTTAATGACAAAATCACATCTATTGACTTGCTGCAACTAGCTGCGGCTTTGAATCAAACTGCTATGAGACTACCTCCAAGCCAACAAAATGTAAGTAATGTTGATATCTTAAAGTTTGCTTATGACTTTTGGTAAAAGTTAGTAATGTATGTTAAAAATAGAGCTTAATGCATTTTCGTGTTAGATTGATAATATCTTGTGGATCTTATTAAGTTGAGCTATTGAACTATATTAGCACTAATTATTTCTATTTGTTCTCTTATTCTTTTTTATTTAGTAATATTTTATTATGTATACAGGTGAAGCACCAATTAGAAACACAAGCTATGTACTTGGAGTTACACCAGGAACGTCAGGTAGGTTTGATGGTGAAACTGTCAAAAGATCTTCATGATAATGCTACTGCACTCGCTAGCCATTTAAGATTTAACCATTCATCTCTCAGCAAAGCTGTTGAATATCTGTTGTTAGATCTTAGGCAAGCCCAAACTACCCTGAATTCCCAAGGACCAGCCATTGTCAAAACGGTATGTTGGAAATTTAGTATTATTTATTTAAATATCAACTCAAGTTTTTTATGATACCACAATATTTGCATGCCTACATATATAATTGAATAAAATATTAAACAAAGAAAAGTTGAAAATTCTAAAATAACAAACTTTAACCAAAATCAATTACTAGATCATCAATCCACATAGTTAGTTTACACTTGTAAAACAGCCGATTTTCATACTGATCTTTCACTGTGTACATTTTGTATTTAAAGTTGATTTCACAAGACTGAAAAGACAGGAAACTGCACATCGATTCCGACTATTACAGCACTTACTAAACAAACAGTCTAAACTTCCAATCCATGGCAAAAAGTCTGATTTATAATAAGGCCTGTCTGGACATATTTAGTTGAGCTTCAACTTTGCAAAACCTTCGAATTCCTCTTATATCCAATCCTTACAATCCAAAATCCTCAATGCTCTTTACTTTGTCTATTAAGACCTTGATATTCTGTATATAACCGATCTAGCCAGAACCAGACATCAATCCTTCCATTATAAACTCCCTAACCACTCAAACCCACTAATTTCTTACCTTGCTTCCTCTTCCATTCCTGACAATTCTCTGAGGCGCCTGAAAAAAAGACGGTTTATTTAAGAAATAATTACCAGTCTCAAGAAATTGAAAAAATTATATTTAAAGTAATATTGAATTGACCCAACATGACATGGTTCAAAACAGCTTTCAATGGATTAAAAGAAGAATTTTTATTGTTATTTTTGGATATTAGCCCTAAGATTGTCCTTGAGGATGGCGGAAACATTGGACTATTGATGTAATAAAAAGTGTTGAGACTATATAAGGATATAATTTGATTTATTTAATAAAGCATATTAGTTTTTATAAATAAAAAAAAATTAGGTAGTGACATCCAAGTTAGTAGAGCAAAATTATTCTAGTTCATATCATGGCTGGACTAGCTATATTTTCTATAAACAAAAAATTAAACATTAGTCTATTGAGTGCTTAATAATGACCACATTAGAGTACTATTTTCCAATTACAAATACAAAACAAATAAAAGCTTTTTTACTGAGAATTATTTAATTTTGAAGAAATCCACTCATCATTGTGAGTTTATTTCAATTGATATTCCCCAAATTGACACTAATGACATATTCTCATTAGTAATTTCAATGACAATGGTGTGTTTCAAATCGGGAATAGGTGACCCCTTTAGCTACTGTTGGTCAAAATGTGACAAATGTTTTAATGAGCCTTATGAATTAATTACATTAGTTTCCTTTCTGATAGAGAATAAAATAAAAAGAAATCACTCGACGAAACAAACTCATATTTGTTTCATTTATTATAATTAATTGTATTAAGTTTGCTGATTTATTATTACTACTCCCTTTATTTATTATTATAGCCAGTTGTCTTTATTTTGTTGACTGATACTTGATAAAAAATAATCATTATAAACCATCAACATTCATGCATTAATTACTAGTTATTTATAGTGTTCTATTTCTTAAAAATCTTTTATTTTTTGTATATACTTTGAGAAGTAATTATTTGTTTTGATGATTTTTAAATTTGCTAAATAATATCCCTTACAGTTAGCTGAAGAATTTGGTAGAGAATTCGGTCTTCATATTCAGAGCTACTTGTCTCGATTGGAAAAAGAAGCACAGGCTAATGTTGGAAAGTGTTGGCCCATTTCACTCGTTTACAATGCTACTGTGATTGCTACCTGTAATAATATTATTGATCCATTTGTGAGTTTTGATACAATTTTAGTATTTTATTTATTTATTTTTTTTATGTTTAAATTATTTATTTAAACTAATTTTATCTGTATTCACTGTGTTCTCAGTCAGAAATTTTAATTTTTAGAATGGATTCTGGCTTAGTGTTGGCTGTGTTACTCTGTTATTTATCCCAGCAATTATTCTTGCTGTAAAATTGTCTACACTTTATCAGAAGTCAGATCCTTATCCTGGAGCACTTGTCGAAGCGTAAGTAATTAAATAATAAACATATTTTGTCATTGCTCCCAGTCAGTGTGGAATTGTTCGTTTGATACAAACTCTCTTGAAATAACAAATCAATGAGCTGCTATAATTTATTTAACCCCTAACTATTAGGGGTATTCATGATCTTTAGTTTAACATGTTGAAGCGTGTTAAGTGGAAAAACTAATGTTAAATGGAGAAATAATTCCTTCCTTTGCCATGTTAAAACGATATAACATATAACATGGTTGAGAGTCTGTTACTAGGTCTGTTAAATGGAGAATGACGTCATGCAACAGTCCAGCTGAGCTTGTCTCCATTTTATTTGTTGTTGTATTAGGTTACTTGCTCGTAGTTTTTGTTTTGATTGTGTTAGTATTGTTTTGGATGTTTTTATAACTAATAAAGCAATGGATGACAATAATAATAGTGAATCGAAACAGAAGTAAACAATGACATGAAATTTTGGAAGGGAAGGTTATAAAACAAGCTGCTCAGAAAATCCGCTAGGACCTCTTATACATTTAACATTTAACATGACTTTAAATAGGGCTGCTCACAATCCTATACTTATAAAATTTAACATAGTAAAAAATTTTACATTTAACATAACATCATGAATACCTTTATTGTCCCCCTAATCTCCTATGAAGGATGAAAATATTTTGTGTTGATATAATGGATATTAGTCCTAGCAAATAGGAATGAAACTTGAAATATGTAATGCTAAATATTCTTTATATTATAATAATATAATAATATTTTATATAATTTAATTCAAGTTATTATAGAGATTGTATTAAATTATAACAGTATGTATATGTTTAGCTAAAAAAAAGTATTCTTTTTGGGAAATCCTATTCATTTATTCACATAGTCACTCATATTGTCTTAGTGAGAATGTAAAATAATATAAAAATTGCATTATCTGAATTAATAATACTGAGGAACAAATTTCATACTAAAAACCATATTTTCTGTTAAAGCTTAAACGATTCTAAGTGACTAAACATATTTTTTTGTACAATCTGCCATCTAGGAGCATGTAAATGTACCGTTCTCACTATTTGATGTTTGGAACAAACTACAGGGGCCACTGCCCATTGTAGAGTTAAAATCCTTAATGGCTATGAGAAGTTTAGTTAATTGCAAAACTTTATTCATTTGCTGATGTTTTGAAAATTGCTTAAAAATACAACCAAAAACAATTTTTTAAATTTATTATGTTCCATTATTCCAATAAATTGTACCTACTTGAATCTTATTGAAGATATATCATTCTATCAAATGAAAAATTGACTATATTACTGTTTCCATATTAAACCTATTCTAGTTTTTTGTTGGTAAGTCAAGTATGTTAATAATTTTCTTAAACTATTTTTATAGAAGTTATTCCAAATCATGGCATTCATATTTAGTCTTTTCCTCACACTTATCATTTCAAATATTAGACTTTTATTGAAGTTTGAACGTATTATGCAGGATTATGAGTTTGCATTGCAGTAATATTAATGAAATCATTAAAAAACATAATCCCAACAAACAACCAGAACCATGAATTTTTATTAAGATAATTTAATTTAAAAAATATGTTCAGTATGTTAAACTGTTAAAATTATTATTTGCTACTACTTTTATTTTTCCCTAAAAATTTGAAATTAAAAGATATATATTGGAAGATTGTTCATTGACCACTTGTGATTAATAGAAGAAAGTTGTTCTGGGTGTGATAAAAAATTACTAAGATGGTAAAAAACTATTAATTACGTTTTGCTCCACTTTGTAGGGCTTTTTCAGGTCTAAAAAAAGATACAAAGAACTAAAATTATGTAGTAGAGTAAGAGAATAAGATAACATAAAATAAAAGTAAACGAAGATGTGGGTAAAAATGAACAAAGTAAATTAAAGAATATAAAAATAAGATATAAAGTGAAAATTCTAAATAAACAAGAAATTAAAAAAAAACTATTAGAATATAATGAATAGGAGGAATAATAAAAAAATAAAAAGTAGATAAAAGAAAAATATAAAGAAATGCACATACAATAACTATGGAAAAATAAAGGAAATGAGAAAAAATAAAGGTCAAGTAAAAAGGAAAATGAAGAGCAAAATAGGACACCCACCTTTCTGAATAGAGGAAAGCCAAAGAATGGCTTACGTTAGATACAAGGTATCGGCAGGACAGGAGAGTGAGAGACTTTGTCGGTTAACAAATGACAGTTTCATTTGAAAGTGAAATAGATATATGTTAAAGTAATATAATATTAAGAAATATAAGAAAATATTGAATATAAGTAGATATGAAATGATAATATACATAGATATAAGT
>NW_027111379.1:494863-547078 GCF_000696795.3 Halyomorpha halys | reverse complement strand
CTCAGTCAGCTGACATCGAAGTACCAGCTGACTGTAACTTATATAAAATACAATACATTTAAAAAAATGGGTACAATAAAGATTATATATTGAAGAAAGGAAAATACAAAAAATTGAATAGAGTTACAAAGGTGTAAATTTATATAATTAAAAGCTTTAATTATAAAGTAATAAATATAAGTATATGCTGGAAGTATGAGATAAATATAAAAATACAGATAGAATATAAATATAAGATATAAAAGATGGGTTGTAAAGTTATGTATTAAAACAAATCATGAAGTAATACATGTAAGTATAAGGTGAAAATTTGAGATAAGTATTAAATACATATAAAAGATAGAGGAGGATAATGGGTAAATTAACATCTGAAATGCAGAACATAGAGCGAAATGAAAAGAAAAATAATGCTACTTTGATAAGGCCTAAGATATGTTGATAAAGTGTAAAGTATGCTTAAGCCTTATTAAATTACCATAACTTTTCTTTTAATTTCGCTCTATGCTCTGCATTTCAAAAGTTAATTTATCTATTATCCTCCTGTACCTTTTATCACTACCTTATATTTACCTCATATTTTCACCTTATACTTACTCCTGCACCCAGAACATTTTCCGCTAATAAATGATGTATAATGATAATCGTTATGATTAAATATGATTTAAGTTTATCAAGTCTCTCTAATTCATTCCCAACATTTTAATTTCTGATTTAGAGTCAACTGTTGATTTAATATTTTTATTTAGTGATATTTATTCCTCCTAAAAATTTTGCTGGTTTTTGTTTATTAAGATTTCCTGGAGATTGTTTTTTTTTTTTTTTTTTTTTTTTTTTTTTTTTTTTTATTATTATATCAAGTCCACATAACTGACCATGTTTTGTTTAATATTATCCTATAGACTATATTAAATGATTTTGAAGAAATGAGTTCATTTATACAGTTTTCTCTTTCTTTCAGAGAGTACCTGTATGATGCTTATGCTGAAAGAGACAACGTTCCTTTACAAAAGTAAATTTTTTCTTAATTTTTATAATTCAGAAGTTTAATATGGTTTGTTTTTTAAAATATATACCTTTTATATTTATTTTTATTTTTAGTGTTGGAGGTAAGAAGAAGAAAAAATCAAAGAAAAAACCTAGTGGTACGACTTATTCTGCTCCTCGTTTAGGCCGTGAAAGAGAGGCACAGCCACCTCCTACAGATGGAAGGTATTACTTACCAATTTCACAATTAACATTGATATTACATATATACAAGCAGTTCAAATAATTATTCTATATTATATTAATTAAACTGTTTCTTACTGAACATAAAATTCTGATCTTCAGATACCATATAGATGTTTCATATTTTTTATTCACTTTTTGTTTTTTATTATCTTCTTATAATTTGCTTTCTACTTGAAATTTATTGTTTTGTACAGAAGAAGCTCTATTTTTATTTATTATCAATACTTTTTCTATATAGGAATGTAGTTATTATTATAATGTAGATATTATTTTGTACTTTTTTACTCATTTTTTGTTATTTATTATTTTCTTATAATTTATTGTCACCTTGAAATTTATTTTTAAAACTATTTCAAATCACGAAAACTCAAGTAAAATGTTCATTTCAATTTATATTGAACATTATATATGGCACACTTATACTATCTTACTACTGGGCTCTTTATAATAAGTTGTAATATCTCACTCCTCAACCGTAATTATAGTATCACTCCTTTACTTACAATCCTATTTCCCACCCCCACAGTTTTAACTATTATCTTGAGCTCTTGTAAGGTTAATACACAATCCCTTATTGCCTACTTTGATTAATTTCAACATTTCCTCAGTAATTTTTACCACATAATGGCTGTATCCTTAAATCTTTTATTCCTTCATCCTTAGTGTTCCTTATAGAACCTGAAATATTTATAATAAATAAATAAATTATTTTTTTTAAAATTAGTTCTTTACATGAGACATTAATTAACATTCTAATTTTATTTTAAAATTTTGCTTGTCTCATTTTTACAAATTATAAGTTGATCTCATCGGCTTTTTTTTTTTTAGGTGCAGTAATTGGGATGAAATTGCAAATAATGCTCCTCCTCCCCGTTATCCTCCGATTTCTGCCGAATACGAAAGACCACCTCCATATTATTTTCCTGGGCCAAACCAACAGTTAGTATTTTCAAATGAGTATTGCATTTACTGTTACCAAATATTTCTTAGAACTGTTCTTGAAGTTATTCATTAACCATTCGAGTAATATTATTTTATTTTGCCTAGAAGAACAGCCCTTATATCATATTACTGATTCCATTCAATAATGGATACTTTTCATTTTTAATTGGTTTTATTTTATTAAGCTATGATTTTACTACATATAGAATTTCATGAATAAGTGATATAATCGTTGACTTAAATAAAGTTTGGTTTGTAAATTTGGTTGTGTACAATAAGGACTGACATTTTTTATGTATTATGTAACTTATTAAAACTATTCAATTATTTAATAGTTGATATTAATAACATGTTATTTCTGTTTTCAGGGCGACATCTAATACCTGAGATTAGATAGATTTGTTTGATGTATTTTATTGACAAGCACACCCATTTGGTTGAAGTGATTTCGATTATCATGTCGAATATGATGTTCATTTTTGGTTAGTTGCCAAAGAGATTGTGTTAATAAGAGAATTAAAAACAAAAAAAAAAAAGAAAAACAAAAAAAAAAGACACCCTTTGAATGAACTGTATTACTCTAAAAATCCATACCACCTAACTAGATAGACTGTGCTCTTAAGTATTGTTTTTATCGTGTTATATTAAGATAAAATAGTCCGGTTTTTAGTCTTGGCACAAAGTGTTTTATAGTCTAAACAACCTAGTAAAAGTTATATTTTTCTTTTAAATTTGTCTTCTTGACTCTGTATGTGTCATAAAATATCGATGGTAAAACTGTTGAATAAAATAACTAATTATAATGCATGCTTTTGTAGTATTAATTCCCTTATTATAAAAGTTAAAAAAAAAATCATGTGATTTTGCCATATTCATAATTTTCAGATTTAATTAGTATTCTTTAAAAGTAAACTATTATTATTTATTATGATTTTTATGGATTGATATTTAATATTTGTTGACTACTGATTATAAATAATGTTGTAAAAAATTAAAGTTCTTGAAAGAATTATATCTTTATTAAAAAAAAAATAAAGTAAAAAGAATATTTTTTTGTCAAATATATTTTATTAAGTAACACAAAATGACATTGTAATTATGAACTATCATTCTCATGTAACAGTTTTTATTTTTATTCAAACTGTTTCTTCAGCTGTTTCATACAAGTATAATTTTTTGTTTACATAATTTATTTAATAGTGTTCATTAAATTACGATAATGCTCAATATAATTTTGTTATAAAACTAATTTATTCTATAAATTTCAATTATTTTTAAGTGCTAGAGCTTTAATGTATTAGTTATAATTATTAGTGAGTGATATAAATTTAGCTTTCATTTTTATTTTTTAAAAGAAACTAAAGTATATTATTTTAGCAAATAACTATTTGTTTCCTCTATATTTTATAAGTTTATGTTATTTTTTGTCATGATATATGTTTTATTTAAATGATATTAATGATCTGTTTATAATTAAATTTTTAAAATAAATTTAAATATTTAAAGTATGTATGTATTGTTTAATCTATCCTATTTAATGAACCTGATTAATTATATTTATCTAACTGAGATAAACATTATGGAAACATGATGGATGTATCATTCTGCACCAATAATTTGGTTAATGACTTAATATTTCAAAATATATTTGTTTGTTTGATGATTTTACCTTCAGAAACTCTCCAAAGTTTTTTTGCATCTGTACCATGAAACTGTGCCAGGAACAATTCCTAAAAATCTTTTGTAAGTACCTGTTAAACCAATTTATCCAAAACAGCTTTCTGCATTTTGATTGAAGAAAGTTTAAGTACTGATACTATTTTTATTTTAATGGAAAATACCTTAATTCTACAACCAAGTCCCCTAATAACAAAAACCATGAATATATTGACTTGATCACACTAGCTATAAGTATGAAGTTCAAAACATCAGATTGGCTAAATGTAAATTTTATATTTGATTGGAATATAAGGATTTAGGGAGGTGGAAAAATATATGATGTTTGAAGGAAGTTAGGAAAGAGACATTACAAAGAGAAATTAAAACTTTATCTGTGAGTCCCCTATATACCCGACAACTGACCCAAGAAAAAATTATATTATATATTATACAATTATTTTAAGTGTATCGGAAAATAAAACTTTTCCTGTCTGCTTCTCATAACTTTATTTTTGTGGATATACGAACAAACAATAGAGGAGTACTAGCAAGTACCTTGTTTAACAATATTTGAGACACTTGGTCGTAAAACATGGTATCTGGAATTTTGTATAATTTAAAGTTTTAATGTGACAGTAGCTTCATCACCCTTCATGTACTGTTAACTATTACACAGGACCTAGACAATGCTGCCGCAACACTAGATACTATCATGACAGACCTAGGGGGTGTAAAACGTGATAACTACAGCAGATAGCGTGTTCACCTTAGCACACATTGGTAATGATAATGATTCTAAATTTTAAATTTTGTATATGTTTTATCAAGTCCAGTTTTCACATACTTGATGAAATAAAAGTTGAATATCTACTTTTGTTAAGTAGGGCAAATGACAAAGAGTAGTTCTGCCATGTCCAATGAATACCAATCTGAGGGAAAATGACCAAGGGATAAGTGGGAGGACTAGGTATCAGATCTGGCAAGGAACAAAGGTGTCACTCTAGGCAAGGTCAAGAAGTTGGCCATGGATGGAGAAGATTTTAAGAAATGGATGAAAGCTGCCCATATACTGTTAGGTACATGGGTTGGTTAAAGAAGGGCAGAAAGTACAAATATATTTTTGGAAGTAACTTGGATTTGATTTTCTCGCACTCATACACGAAACCTTAGTTGGGGTCTTCAGCATTGCTGTCACAGAAAGAGCTCTTGTTAGAGCTGGAACTGATATGGAAAATTGTGGATTAAATTTCTTATTACTAAGAAACAGACTGCACCAGGAGGCCATCTTTGTCAGCTCCCACGTTTTACTTCCAACTAATTATCACTTAACATAACTTAATACCAATATTATTGTTCCAAAAAAAAAAAATTCCAACACATTCTTTTAAAAAGTCAACTTTGAAGAATAAGATATTAAGAAATACGTCAATCCCCAAAAAATGTCAGATAGGTACCATGTTTTGCGACTGAATACCTCATATTATAAATGTCAGCTGATCAAATGTGCTAAAAGAATTCAGAGAATTTTATAAATGAGTCAGCCAAGATAATGAAAAAAAAAAAATCAATTGTTGTGAAGAAGATGGTTAGGGCTGGCGAACAAGAAGAACAACAATAGTTTTCAAATATTTATTGATTAACGACGTAGACCTGATGAAGACCGACACTGTGGGTCGAAACGTCGGCATTCATAACATAATGAAAACTACTGTTGTTCTTGACCGCAGCCCTGACCATCTCCAAATCTACACACGGTCAATTACCTATTCATAATAAAATAAAATTATTGATTTATTTAATTTGCTTGTTCTTTTGTTTCGGGCAAAAGATTTAGGTTGTTGTCGGGCTACAACAAAGATATGAATAATAATAAAAACTTATGGAACACAACCATTATACTTTAAATCTATTTTTTTTTAAATTATTCACAGCCGAACTTAAGTCCTGACATTGTTTGAATAGGTCGAAACGTAGGAGAATGAAGTATAGGTTCTTATCCTACGCAGGAAGAAAGGGGTGGTGTATCCTTAGTGAATTTTGCTAATGAGAAATGAGTAATATATTTTATCACAATTTATATCCTAGGAGTGGTCGAGGATCAATTTTCCTCTGCGATACTTCTAAAATATTCTAAAACGCCTGAGGGTTATTTCAATTAATGTCAAACAAAACATCTAAGTGACACTAGGAAACAATGATTGAATATCCACTGAAATCCCCACCACTGTTGCTATGCCAATCTGCCAACCTTTTTGTACAGATGGGTTTTCGGCTTTCCTTTCACTTGAAGAATTGTGAGTTCATTTGAAAAAGAAACCGTATGTTTTTCATTTCTACTCGCTTTTTCTCGCCACTAAACAAAAATGACTGGCTTAGTTTAAAAAAGTAAGCGATCTTTTAAAAAACAAAACATCATCTCCCCCCCCCCCTTCACGAATTAAACAAGTTCCAATCAAAAACAAAAGATACTAAGAGAACCAAAATAAATTTCCCAATCAATTTGTGAAAGTCTATATTAATTTTTGAAATAATAATAAATAAAGCGATTACTTACTGGAAGTTCCAAGTTAGTTGTGCTGTTATCGTGGTATCCATGTTTACATCCTTGTTTGCAAAGCATGTATGTATTTTGATTAATCTTGTAAACTAAATACTGTTTATTTTAGTTGCTACTTATTACTTCATTTTGTGGATGATATCAATGGAAAAAATTTGGACTACTAAATTTCTTCCTCCTTCAATTAATGAAGAGTCAGAATTATCTTTTTCAGCTTTGAAAATCATCTCTTATTTACATAATTCTGATAATTATAGATTCCCTACTGGGTTAGTTTCTTCATGTATTAAATTGTTTTAATTTGATATGAAATTCCGTAATTAAAATTATTTTTTCAGATTAATTGAGAAAAATGATCACAGACATGGAATTATAAGTGAACCTGTTGTTAAAGAACTCTCCAAAGAAAATAGTTGGGAAACTCCAATAACTTTTGATCTGAAAGCAACTAATGATGAAATTAACTCAAGTTCCAGGAAAGAATGTTTATTTAAAATGAAACCTAACAATGATTTTCTTTCTTTTAGTGAGGATGTTTCATCTCCTTCTAACAGGTCTCCAATTGGCCATACAATGAATGAATCTGTAGATATGTTTGATGATTCCATCACCCAAATTAAAAATGTTAATGCGGATTTAGGCTGTAAAAGTGATGATGTTCATTTAAGTAAAAAAAATCTAGGAAGTATAAATTGTTTAGAAGATGTTATTAATAAGAACTTCATTAAAAATAAGAAAAAAATATCTCATTATTTTCCTATCAGAAGAAAAAAATTTCCAAAATTGACCAACCAAGAGGAAATACATAATGATTTCGATTTTAACATGAATAGTATACCTTCAAAACATAGTTCACCAATGAAGTCAAACAAATTAAAGTTTAGTTACTCAAAAAGGAATGTTCGAACTATAGATAAATATTTCCATAACCATACTACAGGGAAACCTTGTATTATTTCACCCAACAATGATTCAAAAAGAATAATGAATGATAAAATTGCGAAAAATCATAGATCACCATGCGTGATAGATTTCTCTAATTTTCCTAGTGGTACATTTAAAACAATCAAAGAGTTTCCTGTACCCACATCATCAGTGCCATTTAATAACATAATAAATGATTCTGAAATTAAAGGCAAATCAAAAATTAATGATATTTCCAAGAGTGTTGAATTGGATCGTATTCCTGGGAATCCATCCGGAAAGGATCAGGACTCTTCAAATAACAGAGATGAGGTATGTAAAAACTGTGGTTGTTTGTTCTATGTTTGTTGAGATTAAAATGATGACACTTCGGATAATTGCCATTAATCCTTTTTTTTTCAAGATATTTAATTTTAAAAAATGGTAAAATATTTTGAGACTTAGTGGCTTTGAATCATATATTATTTAAAAATTAACCAATTTACTAATAATGTAAAATAAAATAGATCTTCTTTAGCTTCCCTATTAATTTTCTAGTCAAATAAAGAACAGCCTATGGCTAGGAGCATACTTTACCTCAATAAAGATAATAATGAAAGAGCCAATAAGTTATTATTGGACCAGACAGTGATGGAAATCGGATTAACCTTATGTTACAGGTGAGAAAAATGATTATACTTTTTAAATTTGAATAATAATAATAATCTGTTAATAGTTTAATATAATTTTTTTAGGGAAGGATTTTGCTTCTTGAATAAACCTATAAAGAAACATAACCTGAGTCCTTTTGGTATCATGTTAAGCCTAAGATACTTGAATAATCAAGAAGAATTTATCTTTTTCTCTTCAGAAGGCTTCAAAGAAGAAAACTTGAAGTATTGCTTATTAAAGTCTGCCTTAGCTAAGCATCTCAATTTAAAGAATTCAAATTATTTTAATTTTTTGTAGGAAATTCCTCCTAGACGTGCTTAATTGTACATCTCAAAAGATTTGCTGTGAGGCTAAAGCCTTAATACTCTATGTTCTAGATAATATTGGTATTGATGATAAAACAGGTAAAACATTTTAAAATTATTCTGATTTAGATAGATTCATTTTAAATAAGAGTCCGAAATATTATCCCTTATGCAGAGAAAACACTCCGATTCAGTCCTCATAGTACGTTGGTACCATAAGTTCAAATATGAATTGATGAAGCTCCTAAGAGAAAAGGATTTCACCTACTTTGATATTGAAGATCTATTGCATTGACACTGAAGGATCCACGAGATATAAAGATATATTTGTGTTCTCAAAACCGGAGGTACAGCTCTGGTTTTGGATCTGACGGTGTGATTAGAGAGTTATGATTTCAATCAGATGAGTGGAGTGGAAAGGGAAAAAGAAGGAAGTATACAAAAAATGCATCCCTTTCCTAAAAGAAAAATTATGTGAGACTTTCGGAGAGTGAAAGAAGCCTCTGGTTTGGATCTTATGGAACAATTCTTATTAGAACCAGGAGCTTTTTAGAAGAACTAGGTATTGATATTGTGGATATTATGATCTTAGCCAAAAAAATTGTTCTTGACTCCCTGAGCATCATACACTATCACCTCATTGGTAATTAGCTCTGAGGGTATTATTTCTTTGTTTTTAACCTATTTCTTTGTTTTTAACGTATTTATTAGTTTTTAATTTATTTATTTATTGCTACTTTTTTTAAAAAAATATTTCTACAGTTTAATTTATTTATAACTTCTTTTCTCATTTATTTTATGTTTGTATATTGGAAGTTCAAACATTGGATGAGCCTATAAATTTAAATAAAATTTATATAATAAATTATAATTATTATAATATAAGTTAACTTATTATATAATAAGTGATGGATCACAGAAAAAGAGAAATAGGATGTATTAGAGAATGGAATAGAGAGGATAAAGTAGATATACTTAAAAACTAAACAGAAATAAATAACAACAGGCAAAGGAACAATAAATAAATAAATGTAATATAATTTAGTAATAATGAAAAAATGTTTGTGTTTGTTAATTACTTTATGATAGTGTTTAAATTTTACCTAATAAGGGCTGATTAGTGTGCTGTTTCTTATAATAATCCAATATATTTGGGCAGCATTACTTGTTAATTAAAGCATTTCCCTCTTCTATTTCACTTAGAAAAAATTTAATGATAAATTATCAAGTAAAAGTGCCTTTAAATTAATTATAATAATGGAACTAAACAAAGAAGATGCTGCTGCTGAAAAGCGACTAAAGTCTACAGAAAGGCAAAGAAAATACCAAACCTATGAGCCAAATCAAGCAATTCATTTATAGGCTTCCGTATCTAAGCTTACAGCTTTACAAATAAATGAATGATTAACTTTAGGTTTGTTCAAGAGTATTTTTATTGAAAAGTTTTTAATTTTAAATAGCGAGATATCTCATTTTTTAAATGTATTTATAATTCAAATATACATATATATAAACATAAGCAGTATGTTACATTATATATAATCTTTACACTTTCTTAAGGATGGTTATTATTGTTTAAATAAATAAATGTTATCCAATTTAAGTCTCAAAACAATTTATCCAGAATTACATGGTTTGAAACAGCTTTCAATAAGATAAAAGAAGAATTTTTTGTTAAAAAATCGTATGTATAATAAAAGCTGTTTGTGATAGATTGTCCTTGAGGATGGCTGAAATGTCAGACTTATTAAGAAATATAAATTGTTTTGAGACTAAAATTGGATAAAATTTATTTGTTTAAACAATAAACATTATGTTTAGGTATATATATATATATATTTTTAACTTAAATATATACTGATACATGCACATATTTTTTAGTTTGCTATGATTGGTGTTTATTGGATCCATTGGTTGCATTTTGGCTGCTTGATCCTGACCATCCAGCTGCATCTTTTGGTGCATTACTGCAACATTTTTCTTTTTCAACAGTTAGTTTTTAACCATAAACTAATAATATAATTGAATGGTTCCATTTTTTTTTTTTTTTTAATTTTATGTAAATTTATTTGATATGAAGTAAATTACACTTTTTTAAATTTTAGATAGATTATAGATTTTATTTAAAATTAATACCTGTATAACATAATTAAGCAGTGGAGTATGAATTATTGTAATTATATGACATGAAAAATCACAGAAGTACATGAATATAGACATTTGTCACTTATACTCAAACTTTATTTTTTCTAGTTTATATTTAAGGCAGTTAGCTTCTATCCGCTTATTTCACTAAATGTTTTGATTTGATTTTGTAGAAGTTCTTAATAAACTGCATCACTTAGCAAAGCCATATTGGCCAAGAACTTCGTAATTAGGTACAAAAGTGGGTTATAACTCTTGGGTTCATCTGGATCAAATAGGTCACAATTTTATATTTTTTTGTATCTTCTGTGAAATTTTTGAAAATTAATTGAAATGGATTTATAAATAATTGTCTCGTATAAAATTTATTTTACTAGATTACTTATATCTTTGAAAATTCAGTTTATAAATAATGTATTGTAATATGTACCAATTTTAACTATTTCACTTATTTCCATTTTTTGAATCAGAATTAATTATCCAATTTTTATTTTAATAATTTTTTCTTTATTAGTTTTTGTATAATTAAACAATTTAAATTTGTCAATTGTTGACAAATTTAAATGTTTTTAAATGTTTGATTTTGATTTCAGTGAGTATTAGATGTTATTTACTTTATTAGTTGCAGATAGAAGAGAATTGTTGGTCTGAATGCTGTACTTATTTAAAGTATCAAAGTCATGTTATGGGATATCTACATTCTGAATTGCAAAAACTCGAACTATGGAATGTTTTTTTCTGTTTCGAAACTAATATTATCCCAATTTTAGCTGGTAAATTTTAATCTCTCGTCCTATTATTTTTTATTTAAATTAATTTGTTACAAAAAATTTACCTTATCTTTTTACAGTGATGGAAACTTCCAGTATTATGGTTAATACTGAAATATTAAAGAAAATGAGCACCATTCTACATGTAAGGTTTTTTTATAACTTCTTTTCTTTAGGAAAAGGTAGTGGAATGAGAAAAAAAAATAATAATGTTAAAAATTAATTAATCGTGGATCATCATTGTGTTATTAAATAATTAGTCTAGAGTCTTGTGAGTATAGAAAAAATTTGTATTGTAATAGGAGAGTAGGAGCTTACAGTAGCTTAACAATCCTGGCTGTGCCAGGCTGATTGGGTGGGATTCTGTAGTCTCATAATCTCCTATCACAATATAAAACATTTTCCTGTGAGAATTGGCTGCTTTATTTTGATTATTATTATTTTCCTAATTAAATATCTTTATTAATTAATATTTGAGAGGGGTTTATACTAATATAACACCAACTACAAATGATCCATTTTACTCTCAAAGGTTTATTTTAATTTTCTGTTTCAGGCCTTTGGCCATTATCAAGGAGGCAACCTCAATTATTGACAAGCCATAATTCATTTAAAAAAAATGTCTTTCATTTACTGGCTAATTGCTTTTGTCATATAATAAAACATAATCTCAATACAACAACTATTCTTTAATTTTTTTTCCCCTTTCTTACTAAACACATCAAAATGCTTTAAAGAATAGTTATATCTTTTATTATATGACATGTACAATTAGCCCGCAAATGAAATACATTTTTTAAAATAAAATGTAACTAGTTGATAATTGAGGTTTTCTCCTTGATAATGGCCAAAGGGCCGAAACATTGCAGAATTATAATAAACTGTTGAGAGTAAAGTGAATCATTTGTAGTTGGTGTTATTATTATTATTCTGGAACTAATATTTTCTACCTTAAGCTATATGATCATTACTAAGCTTAAGGTAACACACGATCATTATTAATAAAAATTTTATACGTTACTCAATTTTAAGAAATTTCACTTCTATCAGCCAGTCCCAAGACTGCCACTAGTTTGTTTTAAACCTTCTAGAGTATGTTTTTTTTTTTTTTGTATTTTTTTAAAATTCTACTCTTATTACACTTATGCAGCACATAGAAAAGCACCATTAATAATTTTGATTTCTTATACATTGTCATTTTCATGATGTAGTAGGCTATAAATGAGTGAGTGGATACAATTTTTTTTGTTCGTTCCCTTCCTAAAAAAAATAAGAACAGTATTAGTATATACATACATAATATATGAAATATAATATGTAAACTAGTGTGCCATCTCCCTTGGCTTGCCTAGTGGCATGATACGGTATGAATTGTTACAAACACATGCAGGTAGGTTTTATTAAATATTGAGATGGAGAAAAATAGGTTTCCTGCACAGAGTATATACAAAATATACGGAGACTCAAATCTTCTATCTTCGCTAATATTGGTCCAATTTAGGTGATTTTATTTTTCTAATGTATAATTTCATTATCTATAAAATGATTGACTATAATCTGCCCAGAAATGTATTGTTTTCAGATTATTCGTAAAACTAATTTTTTAGGTATTATAAATTATATTTTTATGAATTACTTAGAGTTCGAATTTTTGTTGCACTACTACATCATAAGATTGTGTTTTTTTAGACGATTGACTGACAGTGATCAATAAGTCAGTAAGAGTTGGTTCCAGTTATCTACAGCCAGGTTTTATTTTATAGATCATTTATACAGGAATATATAGGAAATAATTTTCTTCGTTTTTTTTTTTTTTCATCCTGTATGTTATATTTTCTCGCCACTATGAGAGTTTGAATCAGCCCAAGTACAACACTGTTCACTGCTTTTCAATATTAAAAATACATTTTGTTGATTATAGATTGTTTTTAAATTTATGAAATAAGAATAACTGTATCTATTTTAAGGAAAAGCTTACTTTATTGGAAAAAGAAGCAGAAAATATGGCAGGACATAAATTTTCATTTAAGTCTCCCCTCCAGATTAGTAAAGTGCTATTCGAAGAACTGAAACTCGATGAAGAAAATAAAGTGACTATAAAGAATATGGCTAGAAGAGGAAACAAATCAACATCTGAATCAACGGTATTTTTTAATAAAGTTTTTTTAAGTTCAGAAAATGATTTTAGTTGAACAATGAATTATATGTGTAGAATTTATTCATTTATTAATACTTATTTTGGAAATAAATTATTTTTATTTTTATATTAGTTCTATTCAAGGTTATATATAAATTAATAATTGTGTTACTTCAATAATTCCACCCAATTCATAATAAAACTAGCTTAAAAAAAAAGTAAAAAATAAATAAATACAACAAGTTTCAGTACTATTCAAAATTGTAAATATATTAATAATTGCTCTAGTTTGATAAGTGTACCCAATTCACAAGAAAACTAGCTAAATATAAAAAAATTGTTTTTAGTACTATTAAAAGTTATCAATATATTAATGCTTACTTTGATAATTTTATTCAATTCATAATAAAACTTGATAAAAACAAAACAAAAAAAAAATTATAAAATAAAAATAAATAGTTTTAGTACTATTCAAAGTTAAAAATATATTATTAATTACATTAGTTTGATAATATCTACTCAAATATAGCCAGTTCAACACATTGTTCTAATGTTTTTGATCTCAAGTTGGCAGTACAAGTGTAGACGAAGAGATAGGGTATTCATTTTCAAAACTGGCCTGAAATAGTTTTTAACAACAATTATACTAAAATTTTCTTTACAGTTTTTCTCAAAATCACAGCTGGAGTTGTTGGCCTACCCTAGTTTTCAATGACTCAATTGTAGTTGTCAATTAACCATTTGTTCAAATAGGAAAAACAGGCTCAACAGTAACATAATTTTCTTCTCAGTTTTCTTGAATTTTACATCCTTTTAATAGTGAAGCAATTACACTCAAAATAAATATTTTATATTATAAATCGGATAGAATTATCAAACTAATGTAATTAATGATACATTCTTAACATTGAATAGTACTAAAACTATTATTTTGTTTTTGTTTTTTTATGTAGTTTCATTATGGATTGGATAGAACTATCAAAGTAACACAAGTATTAATATATTTATAACTTTGAAAAGCACTATAACTTGTTTGTTTTTTTTAAACTAGTTTCATTATGAATTACTGAACCACTGACCCTTCATGAGTGGTTCAAATTAACAAAACTATAACTTCAACTATAAATTAATTTTTGTTTTTCAATTTTATTTTAGTTGAAATTACTTGGAAATATACATCCATTACCAAATTTAATATTAGAATACAGACAGTTATGGAAGTTGAAATCGTCATATGTTGACACTATTCTTCTTCATGCTGCTAAACAACAATCAGTGATGGCAAAGTGGTATTGTAGAAGATATTTTAATTATTAACCTATCTGCATTAATTTATTAATTAAAAAAGTTATAATATTGTAATAATTTTAAAAAATATTAAAAATAAAATAAATAGAATCTGAATAGTTTTTAAACATTTTTTAAATATGAAAGATAACTTGGGTTCAAATTGAGAACATTAATATCAAATGGATAATAAAATTTATTCAAATTTAATAATATAAAAGACTCTTAATCTCAGGGCGTGTTGTTGCTAGACAATCAGAACAGGCATTTACAATAATTTCAATTAATTAAATTTAAATCTGTTTTACAAATATATTCTAATTTAGTTATAACCAAACTAACCAAGCTCTATATACTAACGATCCTCCTTTGTTGATTCTTTGGCGCCTTCCTTGTTCTCAATCCCACTGTTCCGTCCTAGCATCAAAATGGCTTCTTTCCTGACAGAAACTGACGACCTCTCATACTGCTGAGACCATCTCTCCTTGGCGCCATAGATTCAACTCCTCTTCTCCTAATGAAAACCTGCCTTGAGGTTACATGTAAACATCGATTTTTGCACAACAGTTAGGGATTTTTGCAAATGATTTATTTTCTGAATATTATTCATTTGCACTATTTCTTGATTTCTATTTTTCCTTTAATTTTCTGTATTTTCAATTATGATGGGACGAGTTAAAATAGTTTTTATGATATTTGAATCTGCTCAACATACCGCCATCTTGGTTTTTTGTATCATGAAGTTATTATAAACAATGAAACTTGGTTAGCTTGTTTTTTGGATAAACAAAACAAATGAATATTAAAATGATACATAAAATAAAACATATTAAAAAACCTTTATACATCAAAATATACTATTTACTCAAAAAGAGCATATTACAATATATAAAAATATTTAGTAATTAAAAAAATGTTTAAGGGATTTATGTGCAACAGCCACAGGAAGGATAATAGCGACATGTCCAAATCTACAGGCTGTACAAAAGAAACCAATTTTTTTAGAGCTGGTTGGAAAAAGTAATGATTGTTATATTGCTATTAATGTTATAGTGTACTAGAAATAAAATTTATTATTTTTTTTTTTGGAGAAATACTAAAATTTGGTACCAAGAGAATATTTCTAATTTATGTTAGACATTCTAATGAAATATTTTTATAGCCTTTTTTTAAAATTCCAATAGGCTCTCCCCACCTACAGAGGGTACTGTGGTCATCCAAGTTTTGCCTAAATGTAGGTATTAAAATCCATCCAACTGCTAATACAGATAAAAAAAATATTTTGCCTTTTTAAAAAATTGAAATGTTAAGGTTTCATTTTAGTTTGGAACAGAAGTGCAATAGGTTTGCATTAATAAAATAGGAACTCAAATTCATATATCTGCCTCATCCTTAACACTCCTTTATTTCCTGTTCCACAACTTTCTTGAATTTCCTCCCTTTTAATCCTATCCCAATTTCTCTTCATGATCCCATCAGATATAGTTTAGTCATATATTATGTTATAAAGCTGATTACTTGATTGCAAGTTGTAACATCAGTATTTTTAAGGAGAAATCATATTTTAGAGGTTATGAATTTTTGGAGGGAACTAGATTTTTGGGGGTTTTCAATTTAGGGTGACTTTCAAACCAGGAAACATAGAAAAATACTGACATACCCAGGTCTGTTCCATATAAGCTAAGAAAAAATGTATGGATCCCTTTTTATTGTATAAGTCGGGGCAACAAAATTTCTTGGAGAGAGGAGCATGCATTTATAGTATTTTTTTGGTATCATTTATATTACAAGAATTTCTTTATTTTTTACTTTCACTAATAAAATTAGCTGGCTGGAAGTGCCACTTTATAGAATTGATTTTTCAAATGTTTTTAATTTTCTCAAAAGTGGCTTAAACAATTTTGATTAAACTCAGTATATTAATGTACAATCAAGTGTCTTTAATATCAACTGGGTTTTATCATCATTAAAATAGTATGATAGGACTTACATGCCCAATTTCCTGAAAAACTCCCTCTAAAGTAACTTTAATTTTGTTTATATGAAATAATCTACCAACTCTCATTGTTAGAAATATTATTGAATGGATAAATATGAAGTATGATAGGATTTGATTAATAATTAAAGAAGAAAACAATTTTCATTCAACTGCCAAAAACAGACTCATACATCAGAAATAGCCGAAAATGTCCACTCTCATTCTATAATACAGTTTTGTTAAATTTGTATAGTTATCTTTTGTTGTATTATAGGCATGAACATAGTTGCTAATCTTTTTTCACATGTTAAGAAACACTTAAATATGATTTTACAGAAAAATAAAAAATTTTTGATCAAGATTTCTAGCTGTCTTTAATTTTGTTTATTTGAAAAATTGAACATCACTTATTGCTAATATTAATAAACAATAGATAAAAATAAAATATGACAGAATTAGGTAAATATTTTGTTTCCATGGTAGTTAGTACAGTAGTCCGATTTTACTTTAACTTACCTTTATGGAATATATAGTAAGGGGTTTACCATGCTGAATAATAAGAAAATAACTGTTTTGAAATGTCTAAAGATTAATTTCATCTGAAGGAGGAAAGTGAAAGTCGTATGATGAGCACACCTCATTAATGTCATGTTGGTTTCAGCTTCACTAAATTAGGAGTACTCTCTTGGTCCTCATTTCTACCTACATTTTTTTAGATATAGTTTTCTTACCTAATTTTTTTTTTTTACATTTCTTATTTGTTTTCTCTTTTGTTACTGCATGATTACACAGAGTATATACTGACTAAATAATTCGTTATGATTAAATCTCTTTCTTCTTCATTTTTCAATATTGCTTTGTCATTCCTCACTTTTTTTCTGATTATTTCTTATAACTTTGCTTATGCTCAATGTTTTTTAAAATTCATTTTAATAGGTAATCTGGCCTGAAATAATAGTTATTTTTCTGTGTAAACTTTTGTTATTCTTAAGTGACTACTTCTTAGTGTATTTTTTATTCTATATAATATTATATTTTTTTATTTTATTCTAAATTGTTAATAAATTTCAATAATATCAATTCTTTGAAAAGTTGTTTATTACATTTGGTTCACTGTATTTTTTTTTATTAATAAATTTAATATTTTGTTATTAACACACACAATTTTGATCCAATATACTCTCAATTTTTATTTTCAGAAACTCTCCAATGTTTCGGCCCTCAGCCAATTTTCAAGGAGACAACCTTAAATATTGACGTCATGTTCTTTAAAATCTTTTCTGCAGGATAATTGCCCATGTCATACATATAACTTTTTAAATTTAAGATATAAAAAGTTATATATGATATGGGCAATTATCCTGCAGAAAAGATTTTAAAGAAAATGATATCAATATTTAAGGTTGTCTCCTTGAAAATGGCCTGAGGGCCGAAACGTTGGAGAGTTTCTGAAAATAAAAGTTGAGAGTATATTGGATCAAAATTGTGTGTGTTAATAGTGAAATAAACCACTCTCAAACAATCATTATAATAAATCATTACTTTAATATTTTGATTTATAGAAATAGAATTCAATTTAAGAAGTTGCTTCATTGCTAGAGAGGGGTGCACTTTTGTAGCAGCAGATTTTCAACATATTGAACTTAGAATGTTCGCTCATTTAGCCAAAGATAAAATACTCGCTGATTGGCTTACAAGGGAAGATGATGTTTTCAAATTGATAACGCAAGCCAGGTTAGGTTAGCCAGGTTCATTCAGGATGCTGAATGAATAGTTAATCAGTAATTTAAATGATTTATGAACAATATGTCATTTATTTTCAGACTTAAGAAAGCAGAAATCACAAGTGAAGACAGAAACCAGACAAAGACATTAGTATATGCTTTAATTTATGGAGCAGGCTCAGCAAAGCTTGCTAGTATACTTTCAGTTGAAGAATCAGTTGTTGAAGAGATTAAAAATAGTTTATTTGGTAAAAATTTAATCAGTAAATATATGGATTAAAATTTCTTACAGATACTGAATATGGTACCACATGGTAGGTGGAATAAATATGGTGCTTAATCATAAATATAACATTTATCAGATCTGACTACTATGTTTTAGTACTAAAAGCTATTCAGGAATATTAATAAGGTTGAATACATCTCCAAAATAAATCATTAGAAGGGGAGAATGGTTTTAATAGCAGTTCATAGATGGTACAATCATGCGGGTAGATGGTTGGATCTTTTCTACAGGAAATGCTGTGTTACTTAAGAAACAATAATATAACATTAACTTATATTTTGCAAATTTGTGGATTGGTTCAGTTTTGTTGAAAATGTGGTCCATTTTCAGGATCATATTATTATTATTAAATTTATTTATTGATATTTACAACTGTACATAAAATACATCGAGTAAATTTGAGGAAATCATAATGGTATGGTACAAGCATGTAGAGAAACTACCCATTGATAGCACTCTAAAAATATCTTTACAATATAAGGTCTTGAGACCATCTTCTTTTCAGACTCCTTGGAGGATTGTCCGGAATAAAAGAGGAAGCAAGATTAGGGTTTGAGTGGTATATAAGAATAAGAATCCATTACAAATAATACAGAGGATTAAAAAAAAACATGTACCACTAGGAACCATGAAGGGTCTTAATACTTTGTAAGGCAGTACTGTTTTTAGATCAACGGTTGTGTAAGGAGATAATTCAAATATTCCTAATTTAATAATACTCCTCGTATTGTAACCCTCTTTAACAAATAGGTTTACAAGTCTTCAATATGGTATAGAATAGTATACATAAAAATGATAATTTATTCATCAAACTAATTACACAGGTTGACAACCAAAAATATTATGTGATAATTTTGGCTAATCTTTGTGGTTTTTGGTGTACTGATACCAAAACTCGATTTTCCTCCCCATCATGTACAGCTTTTTTGTAAATTCATGATATGTAACACGAATTTTGTTGCACAAAAATCAAGAAAATCTTTCATATCATCTAAGGTACTCGACCTATCGACTTCAAATTTTTGTAGTATCAATAGGGCTTTCCAATATGCCAAATAAAACTAATTGAACCATACTGGGTCAATTTGAATTTGAGATATAAGATAGTATATTTATAATTGTTTAAATATGTATTAAGTCACTATTTATTGCCTTCTAACCAAGCAAAGCTTAATTGTTATCAGAAAGAGAACTTATTCGTCCAAAGGTACTAAAACATTTGAATTTGGTCAAGTACCTGAGTAATAAATATTTCGTGTTATAGAAAAAGGTGGAAACTCTTTCCTGCAAGTGAAATTATCAAATAAAATTTTAAAAAGTTCCTATTTGTAGACCAGTGTTATAAGGCTTTTTAGATGAGACTTTTTGATTAATTTTTCATAAATAAAAGAAAAATGATGTAAAAAAAAGATCAAGAAAAATAAAATCATTGATAATGGAAAAAAAAATTAAGTAGGTTAAAAAATTTTCATATACAAAATCAACTGCATATTTGGATCAAGCACCCAAAATAAAAATAAAATCTTTATACAAATCCTCGACAAAAATAAAAAAAACTGAAATATTGTTCACTTGCTGCAAAGAATTTGCACATTTTACCAACCTGAAATATTTATTACTCGATTATATTTTGAACAATTCAAATAGTTTGGCACCTTTGGAAAGAAAAGCTTTCCTTGCGTCTTGATGATAGAAATAAATTATAGATTTTCTGGATATAATATATAGGCAATAATAAGGCATTAAACACATATTTAAACAATATCATTTTTAGTTATAAAGTTTTTTTGATACAAAAGTTTGAAGTTGATTGGTTGAGCTACTCAAGTGCTATGAGAGATTTGTATACTATAAGAATAATATTACGTACCATGAATTGGTGAAAAATCTATTCATGATGAATGAAAACAGAGTTAGTTTTCTGTTTTAGTACACCAAAAAACTCAAAGATCAGCAAAAATTAATTAAATTTCATAAAGTTTTGTTTTGTAGAGGAGTGTGGTGGCAATATGCTACTAGCTGCAAGGACTTGAGTTCGAATCCAGTTGTGGTAGATAATATTTTCTGTTACAATGTTGCTATGAGTCAAAAATGTAGGTTCTGTGGCCCACCCAGTCTCAAAGTGGGTACTTTTAATTGGTGAAAAATCTGGCGGTTGACCATGATCTTGAAAAAATCACCTCCTTGTATAACCATTGTTCTAAAAACAGAGCTTCCTTAGAAAGTACTGACCTTTCATGGGTCATAGCAGTTCACATTATTATTATTATTATTAATATTTATTTGGTAGAATTGTTATCAACTTTGTTCTTCTAGAACTTAGTAGTTTAATACTCAATAAAATTTCCAGATTTGACAGATCCCCGTAGTCAAGACCCCTTAGAATTTTTAACTTAGGAAACAGATGGAATCCATATGGATGGAATCCATTCAACTTCACCAATATAAATGATCATGTGATCAAATAAAGAAATAGCAGTGTGTTTCATAATTCATAAATGAAAGGACCACGTTGTTAGCAATTCTAAAGGCCTTATATTTAATCAAAGTATCTTTACCAAATATCTTATTTCACCAGTCTTGAGGGAAGTTTAGATGAAAATATAGGATTATACTAAAACTCTTATTAAGTTAATGTTGTTTAGAATGTTTGAATCGGTACACAATATCATAGAGGATAAGAATTACCCCTGCCTATTAATATTTTACAAAGAAAAATATAATTTTTTGAAATTTAATTTAATTTTTAACAATATTTCTAATTTTTTGATGTTCACACTTTTATTTATAACAGAATAGAATAGAGCTATTATTATTTTAATGGTAACAGGATCTAATAGTTTGAACTTTCAGTTTATTAACTTCGCTACTTCAAGTTTGACACATCTTTTTTTTTTGTAATTAAAGAAATGTTCCCGTGTCTTTGGAACTTCAGAGAAAAGATCTTAAATGAAGTGAGAAAATCTAAAGTTTTAAGATCTTTGAGTGGAAGGAGAAGAATGTTCCAAAACATATCTTCCTGTGATTTAGCTCTTAGAAACGGTACAGAAAGAAAAGCAATAAACTTCATTATTCAAGGTTAGTTGAATTGATAGTAAAATAATTAACATTTTACAACAATACAAAATCACCTAAATGTTATTTTAGGGTCAGCTGCTGATATTTGTAAATTTACCATGATAGGGATTGAAAAGAAATTGAGAAATAAAGAAATCAATGCAAGGCTTTTATTACAAATTCATGACGAATTATTATGGGAAGTTAGGAATGATAATTACAATTGTATGATAGGTAAGTACCTTAATA
This sequence comes from Halyomorpha halys, assembly GCF_000696795.3. Classification (NCBI taxonomy): domain Eukaryota; kingdom Metazoa; phylum Arthropoda; class Insecta; order Hemiptera; family Pentatomidae; genus Halyomorpha; species Halyomorpha halys. Next base: position 525,177 of record NW_027111379.1, on the reverse strand, counting down.
TACATATAATAAACCTAAAATATTTTTAAATAATTTAATTATCCTATCAAATTAGATGTAACCATATGCAATCACAAGCTAAGATTATTCTACAGGGGTAGAGATAACAAACATAAAACGCAATATTTTTGATAACATTTTGTTAATAGTAACATTCTGAGGTCTTTACACTAGGGATTCACTGGATCAAGACCCTACAATCTGTATAGCTCTTAACTCCTATGAACAATCTTGTAAATATTTAACTATATTTTTTTGTTCCCCAAGTATTTGTTAGTTTTCAAATATAATATGAAATAATGATTTTGATTAGTTCATTATTTATGAATTCATATTCTTTTGATAAACAGAATTTTAAAAAAATGTCTTACAGGCAATTATCTCACCCCAATTTTTTATTACTCTAATGAAAACTATGTATAATTACTAGTCAAAATTGATGAGTCTGCCAAGTATAGGTAGAGCTAATAAAAAATGGTGGCTGTTTCAAAACCTTAATTTTTCATTCAGAGCTCTATATCTTAAAAACTACCAACAATAGAAAATCTAAGAGAACATTATTTAAAGAAGAGTAAATTTTCTGAAATATTAGTCCTAAAAGAGCTATTTATGTCCTATAGTTCCCAAGATATAGCTTTTTAAAAAACAAAATTTTTAAAAATCTACTGAAAGATTAGTAGTTAGTTAATTTATTTTGAGAAATCTATATCTCAGGAACTATGTGATGTACAGATGTCTATTAGCACTCAAATTAAAGGTAGTTTAATGGACTATAAAGAAGTTTATGATCTTTACCTTCGTAGGAATAGTAGTTTTCATGATATTTGCTAAAATAAATTGATTTATAGTTGTTCGGACAATAAGTTTGATTTATGAAAAACTTCATTCCAGAAACCATTAGACGTACAGATTTCTGCCAGCACTCAAATTAAAGCTAGTTAAATTTACTAAAAAATAGTCAATTATGTTTATTTTTGTAGGAGTAGTTGTTTTTATGATATTTGACAAAATAAGCTCACAAAATGTTAATTTTGAGTTGTTCGTATAAAATGTCGGATTTTTGAAAAAATATATCTAGATCCATAAGACGCACATATGTTTGCCAACACTCAAAATAAAAGGAAATTTAACTTACTATAAAGTAGTTTATGACACTTATCTTCGTAGGGGTAGTAGTTTTTAAGATATTCACATATGAATATAAATTTGGCAAATGAAAATTTGTCCGAACAACTATAAATCAATTTATTTTAGCAAATTTCATGTAAACTATTATTCCTACGAAGATAAACATCATAAACTACTTTATAGCTCATTAAACTAGCTTTAATTTGAGTGCTAATAGACATCTGTATGTCAAATGGTTTTTAAGATATAAATTTTTCAAAATAAATTCACTAACTACTGATCTTTCAGTCCCATACATTTTTATGAAATGTTGCTTTTTAAAAAGCTATATCTCGAAAACTATTTAATGTAAGTAACTTTATTAGGGCTCATATTTTGGCAAATTTACTCTTCTTTAAATGACATTCTCTTAGGTTTTCTTGTGTTGTTCCTACTTTTTAAGATATAGAGCTCTGAATGAAAAATTAGTTTTTTTTATACCTTTGAAACAGCGGCCATTTTTTATTCCCCCAACCTATACTAGGCAGACTCATCAATTTTAATTATACATAGTTTTCATTAAAGTAATCAAAAATTGGGGTGAGATAACTGCCTTTTTTCTCCTCTTGGGCTCTTGTACTATAGTTAGTGATCCCTATTTCATAAAGTACCCAGGGCTTACACTTGATTAAAGACAGCCTTATTAACTTTATGATTAACTCAAAATAGGAAAGTTATCAAGCTATCCTACTCAGAGTGAGAAAATAGAGTTTAATTCCAAGACATTAAAAAAAGTTAATATTCTATCCAGGCCAAATTCAAACCTGAAATGCTCAGATGAGTCATAAACTTATTAATATTTTTTTAAAGAGGTGTTGAAACAATTTAATTTTCCTAAATAACTATTATAAACCTTCCCAATCCCCCTCCCCCCGCACAAAACATTTTAACTAAGCCCAACATTTATAGATACATCCTCAGGCACAAGAGAAGAATCTGGGATTAATTTTCAAATTAGAAATATTGTACATTAGAAAACTCACTAGACTTAATGACACAAAAATAAAAATGTTGTCCAATTATTCATATTTAACAAATTTCACCCACTGTACTCTTGTAAACTCAAATAGTATATCCTTAATGAGGATGTAATAGGACTTAAGAGGAAAATTAAAAACATTGTTAAAAGATCAAGACAGGAAGGGATGATTTCAAATGAAGCAAATAATTTTAAAATTGTGTATTCAGTCTTTATAGTTTTAAAACTAAAAATTAACAAATATTTAACAGTTTATAAAACTTTAATATAATATATACAGTAACTTCATATATAAAATATAGTTATAATCATGAATATTTACAATGTACACGTAACATAGATAATTGTTATTAATTCATTAATGAAAAATTTCATAATCTTATTTCTATACAAAGATTCATAAAAGCAATGAAATGCAATTTGGAAAGGTTTCAGTCAGTTATCCATTGCTTAAAACTGATAATATTTATAAATATTTTTCTACAACTGTGACCACTTTATTAAAAGATAATCCTATCTTTAAAATACAAGACAAAACAAAAAGAAGAATAAACTGTAAAAAATTAGTTGAATCTGTTAGTTTTAAATTTTTGTTTGCATTAAAATATATTACGTCTTAAAAGCATAGTTTTGTTACTTTCTCCAATACTGAGCAAATTTATGAAGTTGCTCAACAAGAGCTGCCATTACAGCAGTGGCCGACATTTCTAAGAGATTCTGAAAAAAATGTACAGCTTCTTCATCACCAAGGTCCAGCATTAGTTTGTCTTGTACTTTTTTAACTGCTTTGTCAGGTTCTAATGCGATATCTGGGACACTAGCATCCACCATCAGTGCGAACAAATTCAAAATCAAATTTGCATGACGGCGAAGGTGTAGAAATGCAGTGTAACACTGCTTTTTGAATTCATGAAAATGCTCTGAATTAACTCCTCCCATAGCTTCTACCATTTCTTTGCTTAATTTCATCGGTGGTGGCAAAGGTTTAGGATCACGACCAAGGATATATCCAAAGTCGATATGAAAAAGTTTGCCAGTAGTTGTTAACAGTAAATTATCCAAATGTCTGTCACCAACGCCTAATAGATAAGTAATTACACAATATCCAGCACAACTCTTGACATATGTATCCATTATATCTGAGGCAATACCATAAGGCCCTGTTTCACACGGATGGTGTTTTCTGAAAAAGTTTTGTATACTCCCTTCAGTGGCTAAAACTTCAGCTACAGGCAGCGAATCAATGAACTGTAGAAAACCATGTTTAGTGCTAGTGGCAAGAACCCTATATGGTGTAAGTTTCAAGTCCAGGTTTTCACTACGCAATAATTTATCCATCAGAGTGATTATTTGGAGAATAAGTTGATCCTGCCTTAAATCATCCCCATTTTTGAAAATTGCTACATATTCTGTACCAGCTGTGGTTACAAATGTTAATCTTGCAGGCATTAATGCTGACTTGAAAAGTGTAGCTTTCTCAGGTATGATGCCTTTTACATATATATTTGGATCTAAAGGAAGTGGTAGTGGTTCGAAGTTTGAGAAATTAATTTTAAATGTATCAGTGTCTGCTAGCAATGCCTGAAGTCTATCCATTTTCTTTTTTCTATTCCCACTTTCTCTGGCAATAGTTTTCATCAATTTCACTAATTTATCAACAAAGTTTTGTTGACGTTTAATAAAATTTTGACGATTTTGCCATTCTGGTGGTCCATATTGTAAAGCTTGCAAAAACATCTTCATAACTTTAAGGTACATGCTGCGAGGTTTATTATCTTGCTTAGCTAAATCATGGTCTTCACATTCAGTTAGCAGGTACCAATAAAAATAATTGGCCAATGTACTGTTTTGACATGTCCTATGAATTAGGAAGGAAGCAAGGTCCATTGTTTTGGAATCTTCTACTGAACTCTCTGTTTTAATGTCAACTGATCCAGAAATGCTTTCTTCAATAATTTTAGTTTGAGACGATTTTTTGTAGGCTTCTGAAATATCCTCGAAATTTTCATATTTCAGAGCTTGCACTAATTGTAAAAGATAAAGGAGTAAATCTTCATCTGGAGCCTTTTGTAGTCTGGTAACAGCGTACCTTCGAACTGATGGGTGGGTAAAATAGGGGCTTAATAACTGAAGGGCATCTTCTACTTCCATTGGTGACCACACATGTAACATATGTATCGCTTGTTTCACTTCACCACTTAGGCTCCAATTCACACATTTTAAGAACTTGGTCAAAGCTTTCTTCTGAGAGCTCAAATAAAATCTGAATTTCCACAGTAGATCTTGCTCTTCAGTAGTAAGTTGTTGCGTAGGAGGATAGGCTACTATCCGATTTAAAGTATCTCTAACTGTAGCATTAGGTTTTAAATCTTTATCTGATAATCCACTGCGCCAACTTCGAGCTAGATTATGATGTTTACTTTCCACTAAATTTTCTTGAAGTATTTCTGGGTCATGGACTGTTACAATATCAGGATGGGCATGGAATTGAAAAACTTCATCTCCATCTTGTTCAAACCAAACTATAGAATAGGGTGTCCCATTGACAGTAGCCTGAGGGAATTCAATCATTAGGTATAAATATTCAGAAATTCTTTTCTCTTTATCATTTATTTTCTCAATTTCACGGAAGGTCAACCTATCCAACCAATCAATGACAGGCATAAACCCATTTCTATGTTTCTTCGCCAATTTTGCAAGTCTTTGCATATTTTCATTACCTGTACCTGGAGTTTTTCCAGGTGTAGTACAATTTTCTGATCCATCAGCAACAACATCAGGCCACACTTTTAAATCCAACATACCTTGACGAAAAACATTATGCTTACCAAACAATGTAATTGAAGAACCTCCAACTGGTCTCATGGTAGATGGGCCAATACAATCATAAATGGTGATTGCCAATATTGCATTACGTGGCAGGTCAGAATACATTATTGGTAGTGTTAACCACTCGCTCCATGTCCAGCGATTTGTAAAATTCTTGTAAGAAGTCCATACTGGAAGAGAAATGGATCTACCACTGGCATAAACCTGGCAAACAACCATTAAATCTGCACATTTATTTTGCTGGTACAGACCAGAAAATTTTAGCATGGATTCATCCAAAATTTTATCATACTTTGGGTCAAATTTCAGTCCTTCTAAGGTTCCAATCTTGACTTGTACCTTGACATTTAAAGATGAACTATAAACATAGTGAAAAACATCTTCTGATTCCATTTTTGAATAGAATAGATGAAACGAATTCACTGGAGTTCGGTCACTGTAATGAAAACAGGCGACATGTTTCTCTACTGCTAAAGAACTAAACAAAGAAAATACTGAACAAACACAATTACATTGTTCACTGACTGGCCACTGGTTCAAAAAGAATGTAAATATAACCTACTCTGAAACTGGACTGATGCCTTACCAACCTAATTTCCATCTTGTATATATACAATATTTTAAATATAACACTAATATTTTAAACTTCATCTAATAAATATAATATATAATAATAATAAAGTATTGAATTTAATAACAAATAAAGCATATTCTTCGATGTTATCTTGTCACTATATTTTGCTTCCTTTCTATCGAAGGTATAGAAAATTTGTATTCTTGTTGGAAACGAAAAAAATATGTCTTCAGAATCGAAAATGTTCCCTCGTATTTTTTGTTTTAGACATGAAGGAATACATTTGGTACAGTATCTGTCTATCTGTAGTCAAATTTGTGTTCATACATTCATACATCGATCAAACCGTTTATCCGATTTTTATGAAATTTTCAAGGATTGTGCAGGTTGTTACCTAGTTGATCCCTAATATAGTTGATAGTTGATACCAAGCTATTTTATAATATTAATTCAGCTAATTTCGGTTACGTATGCGTAAACAATAAAGTGATAAAAAATAAAAATAAGTTAAATAATAGTGAGGAAGCTACAATAAACTATTTTCTTAACAGACGTTTTAAAACTAGATTTAATTTAAAAAATCTGATCTGACCATTTTTTGGCTTCACTTTACCAATATATCGTTAGTATACTATGGACTATTCCAGCGAAGATAACCGCCATAAACTACTTTAATGTACATAAAATGGTTCCTGAGATCAAATCTTTTTCATGAAATGTTTCCTTTACGTAAAGAAATGTCTTTATAAATGTTTCCTAATGTTAAAATCGAATGCAAATATTTTTCTTTCTCTCTGCGGAAGGTAGGAAAACTTTTTCATGTAGGAAAGAAAAAAAAAATTATTCTTAGAACATAATTTTTTTTCATGCCTTGTATTAAAAACAGTTCGGACTACCTTCGTTAGTGAGGAAGCAAAATATTTTCACACAATTTTGACATTATGAAACATTTATAAAGAATAATTTCTTGAGAAAGAAATATTTGATACACAAAGGTAAATGCACATTAAAGTAGTTTATGACAAGGTTCAGAAATTTCTTTTCTTAATCTAATATCTGTTGGGACATAATCGATCAAACTGTTGCTACTTTTGCTTACAAATGCATTTTCCTCTGCACACCTATATTTCGTAAACGGCTTTGATTAGGTCCAAATTTGGAGATGTATTGAGAATTGGTGTTATAGTGATCTAGTATAAATTTCATCCTCTTCATCATGCTTATTAATTTTGTTTTTAACCAAGGAATTTCTCTTCAAAAGTTTGGTAAGTATCATTCCAACGTTGTTAGTCGAAATTGTTTTATATAAATTTAGGAAGAATTACACTTTTTAATAGCTTCCTACGTTTTTTACTATCAAACTTGCTGAATAAAGACTTAAGCTGGTCCGCGGTTGTGACTATTGCTTCTGCGAAAAATTGTCTGGCGGTTACTGTTACAAAAAAAAAAAAATGAGGCGATTTGTATTTTTCCAAGACTTCGGTCCATAAAGTGTGTGGGATTTAAGTTTCCTCTTTGGCCTTTTATAATGTCTACATAGACTTCTGGAAATCACCATGAATGACAGATGTTCTCTGGTCATTGTAATCCTCTTGTTTTTGTATTATTATCTACGAAGGATAGGTTGGGTATGAGCTGATCCTCAGTCTAATCTTCTGATATTCCTTCAACGAATTGTCCTTAAGAGTTCTTCATCATTAGGAGTTTTATTATCATACAGCATAAGTTGTTGACTGTTAGTGTTGATATAAATCATTGTGTCACCAGGGTACTGTCCTTGGTAGACCGGATAACAGGTGGAAATAGATCAGGTCCAGCTCCAAAAATCACGTCAAGGCTTGGTAGGAAAACTTTTGTTTGCCTCTTCTTGTCAATTGTGGGGGTTACTAATATATCGACTACATCACTAAAATTGATTACACCATGTTGCTCTTTTATCAAGTTCATTTGACATCTTCTTTCCATAAGTTCCTTTGTTTTCACTCTGTTAGTTTTAGAGATCCTTGTTTTTAATAGTCTGTGGGTCACCAATGCTTCACATTCAGAGAAGTCATTACGGTGAGGAGAGGAGGGGGTTGTCATCCCCATGGAACTTGATTGAAAACAGAAAGGGGAATTTTAATGAAAAAAAATAGTGAAATCGAGCAACATTGAAAAAGTGGCCAAAATTGGAAATAGGGGTGAAACCCTACATGATGACCTCACTTATCTTACCTTTGAAACATTCACTAATAGCAAGAACTGGTCAATGTATTTCACATCAAAATCTCTGCAAGGAGGACGTAACTCCAAAATAATTGAAGGAAAGGCTTGCCAAGACACCTACTTTCTAAGACCCAAAATTAGCCCGTCTTATTTTACCCATGGAACATTTATTTATTTAAAACAAAAAGAGGAGTCTTTGTTACAAAAATTAGTTAAATTGAACAACATTGAAAAAGTGGCTAAAATTGGAAATCATGACATTTTTCTGACATATCACTATCTCTAGAATCTGAAAAGGAAACCTCACTTGACATTCTTGAACTGCTTGCCATGTGTTGTACAAGTGTATTTATTATTACTAAACATCTCTTTGTATTGCTTTTGTTGATAAGATAATACACTTGAGGATGGTACTAGTACTAATGGAGGAATGAAGTGGGACTATTGGTCCTTAAGAAAGACCAATAAAATAATTCTTATATCTATTATTCCTCCATGTCGAACTTTTTTCATTTTAATTCAAAAGGAACAGTCATCAAATGGAGGCAGCCACATATTCTAAGATTCTATCAGAGTCCAGAAGACTAGACCTCAATGATGCATACCAGCCACAGTCTGATATATAATGTAGAGCACTTTCCAGGACCTGTCCACATAAATGACAAGTATCATCACTAACTAATCCACAAACCTTAAAATGTCTTTTAAGTCTGCAATGGCCTGTAAGAAATCCTATCATTTCTATTGGGGCCTAGGAGTTACTTGGTTCTAGATGTAGAGGGTATATTGATTTGTATCTTAGCCTCTGACAGCCCCGGATATTCCACTTAAGAATATGCTAGCCAACCATGTTGAGGAGAGGGTCCCAGAGTGCTTTGTTTATAACATTTTGAGTTTGAATACTGCCTGAGTCAGTCAATATTTATTTTATAAGACTTGAAGAAAAAAAAATCTTTGATATTAACAATATTACATGTATAAATGGTGTAATGAAATGACACAATCTAGTCCTATTTGAAGCTATTGTGCCTTCAAGAGCTTCTTTGGTTCTCTTCAAGGGGTCGAAAGTGGGCTGTGTGTGGAGAGTGCGGTCAGTACAGTCTTCACTGAATACACTCCCTTTAATGAAATGTATTATTATTATGCTAAGTATTAATGATAAACGTACTTCAAATAAATTGAATTATCTTTTTTACCCTTTTCTCTTAGTTATTTTTTCAATACAGACACAAAAAAACAAAATAGTTACCAAGAGTGGAGAACTGTTCTTTTAGAATTGGTGCTGATGGATTTCTACATATTATCTAGCTAAGCCTAACTATAAATCTCATTGTAGACTTTCTTTTTTTCAAGGTGTGTTAGAAGAGGTTATGGAAGAAAACAAAACACATTTCTTGAAAGAGTTTCAAATTGAAATTCCATTCCCAATAGTCATCACTAGTGGAAACAATTGGGGAAACATGGCATAGAAATAGCACCAAACCAACAGCAGGTATTAATTCATAACTGCCTTGTTCAAAACACAAAAATTAAGTAATTTAATTGTATTGAGCCACTAATATAGAATGAAGGAATATTTTTTGTTCTATTGACGAATAAAAAGATTTTTAACTTATATAGAAACATTTTTCCGGAATGTTGATTAAAATGTTTCTGTAGAAAAATATGTAAGTGCCAAAAGATCTGAAAATTATTTTTTTCCTAGAAAAAGTGGTTTGTTTCAAGCTAATGGCTTTGGAACAAACTACTGCAAAAAAAATAAAATAAATAATTTTGCGACTTTCCTCTTTTTCAACAGAAATGCTCCAATTTGTTTTTAAAAATTTGAATCATCTGTTATTGTTAAAAATAAATCTATAAAGTTTAACTTGGATGGAGTAATACTTTAATTTTCATAAAACATGTATCTTACTCAACATTCTTATTAAAGAGAAAAGGACTTTGGGAAAGTTAGCCATTGCTTTCAATTTCGAAAGGCACAGCCATACTCGATTCCTCTGAAGTCGTGGTTCATATAGTTGTATACTCTGGAATAACATCTGGTTTAAAGAATGGATAAAATTAGCTGATAGTTTAGGCTGTAAATAAAATAGGGATTTTGAATGTGTGGAAATATATGAAAGTCAGATTTAAAATGTCATTGGTAAAGCAAAAGACAATTTAAAAAAATCATTTGTTGTGTATAAAACTACTTTAATGCATGATATATAAATGATGAAAACCATATTGAATTGATTCAGACAGTGTTCAGGTGAACGTTTTAATTTAAACAATAAATCTTGGTAGGGCATATTATATACAAGTATTATGTATAATAGGAGGATGAATAACGAAAAATGTTCTTCACTGTAATAAATGAAAGATGGTCTCGGTGCGGTCAAATAACAACTCAAATAATGAAAAACTATTTTTATTGAGCCAATTTTAGATTTATATATAGATTTTTAAATATAAATAGTTTTTTCACTATTTGAGTTTTTATTTGACCAAACCTGGACCATCATTCATTTATTATTACACATGGCCAACCAGTGATCTTACAGTTCTTCACTATAGTTTGATAGATACTTAAAGAAACATTTCATTTTTTTATTTTTTATCTCATATTATTTTATTTTTTCTTGGTTTGTTTTCATACTCTTTTGTAAATTAAATAATTCTACATACATCATAAATTTTTTAATTATATATGCTTAAGCAACAATGTTATGCATGTGATTTGCAATTAGCATGGTCTATTCAAAATTTATGTAAAATATACTTCTGTAGGGCTTACTACAGAGGAAAGAAAAAAAAAGGATGAAAATATTATTAATTTAGTAGGCTGGTGTTCTGTTTTAAATTCATACAGAAAAAAAATATTTAGGTGAATCTATATTGACATATAAAAATAAATAAATCTATATTTTAAATAGTAGATTATAGTAACTAGTTAGAAACTATAACTAGTATACAGTTCAATTATAGTAACTATATAAAGACAATAAAATTAGCAATTATAATATTCAATAATATGTCACAGAATATGTGTATCTTATGATATAAATAAGAATATGTAAATAAGAACACTTTTTCAATTCTTAATAATCTTTAGAAGGAGACTGTCACCAAGCTGCATAGGAAAAGCATATGATAATCTACCATTCATATTCCCCCATAGCTTTACTTCTAAAGACTGGTCATTAATTAAATAATACTTAAAATGTTGGTCTGTGTTATTTCTGTACCTTGATAACTGCATGTTAACTCAAGAGATAGCAGATTTATTTCTTATTTATTTTGTATTAACAGAAATGTATTTAAACAAAAGCTCCAAGGAATGGTCGAAGTGATTCTTGTTATAAAACCTATATATATATACTTTGAAAACATGTTATTAACAAAACATTTCTAAAAAATTATGATTAACACAAAAGATACCACCGTTATCTAATTGTAGTTTGTTATTACTCCAATAGATTATTAACAGGAACACAAACCTCTTCAAACTTATTGTTCATTTTGAAGCCACAATATAGGTTTTGCAATCTGAAATGAAATTTTCAACTTAAACGCTTAATACTGTACCAAAAATAAGATTAGAGGAAATACTTATCAGTATACTAAAAAAAATTTTATTGATTTTTTTTTTTGCAAATATAAACTCTCAATATTAAATCAAAGGAAATATGCATTTAGTAAATAAAATTAAAAAAATAATAATAGGAATTTAACATTACGGTTATGATTAAATAAGAGAAGGAGCGACATCGATCCTGTGACATAAGACAGCTGCGGCTTGTTCTAAATTCAAATGTCTTATTTTTTCAGACAGGCCGAATTTCATTTCATGAAGATTTTCCGTAAGTACAGCCTTCTTCACAGCAATGGGTAAGCTGGGTAAGGAGAGTAGATTGCAAGCTTCTTTAATTCTAAAATAAGCAAGAACTATTAAATAAAATCATATGAAATTATTCAAATTGGTTATTTTAATCTTACTTACGGAAAGAAATATGGAATTGGAGATGATGTGTACTGTTGAAACAATGGAATTAGGAATTTCATAATATCTTTTTCTAAAACTCTACCTCCAGTGATGGAAAAAGTATTGTTGAGAATCAATTCCTCATATAGAAACTGAAATCACATAAAAATATCAATAAAATAAAAATTATATTTATAAATATAAAATATACTTTATACATCTGTATTGAACAGTGTCAATCACAATTCATCATTTAAACAAAATTCAAATGAGATTTGTATTGGTCAATAAGAAACTATCATGATGCTGACCATAAGCTGCTACCTCAAAAATTTTATAAATATGAATGTTTCAAAATATAAAAGTTTTAGTAAAGCACTTTAAATAGCTTTTCATTCCCAAATATGCCTTTGTTAATAGAAATATAATCTACATTTTAAAAAAAAATTATAATAAAAATGACTTACCACTAGACTAATACAATATATGGATAAAAGCAGAATTAAAAACTAGACTAATTCTTACATTTTGGAGCTGGGCCTTGCTTATAAACTAATTAAAAAAGTAAAGATTTTTAATCTTATTCATACTTATCTTCATTAGAGTATATAATTTTAAATAATTAAAAGTATACTGGGTAATAGTATACAAGTGTCACTTTACATATCGGGTCAACATGATCTACATATGCATGCACACCTGCACATACTTATTTGCAATGTTCTATAGTCGTGGGTTATAACCATAACTATTATTATTGTTTTCATTCACAGCTATTGATTTCCACTAGATAACCTCATTCAAATGAGATAAACAAACACCTAATGGATCTTTTTCAGTTGAGGTAAGGCATATTAGCAGAAGAGTGACTCTTCTTTCTGGACTCAGCCTTGATGAAGCGCTGCAAAATGGGATGAAACGTCGGTTATTAATAAATAGTTTTTCTGCTATTCTTGACCTTTCTTGACCGCCACTCCAGACCATTTCCCTATTACTGTTGTTTTTTTTTTAGTTTACATTTCAACTAAATTGCTATTTCATATTTAGCAGAACTTATTTAAGTTGAAATATCAAAGCTATAAAAATAGGAAGTTACCAGCTAAGTTCTACAGACTAATAATTCTCAAAATAATAGGGAGTCCAAAGTGGAACAAGAATTTAAGCATTTGCAGAATAAAAATGAAAAGAGAAATAATTTCTGAAACACATTGATCAATCGCACTTGATATGAAAGCAAAGAGGTTACAGTGTGCAGGATGTGTGACAAGAAGCCACCCAGTAGGACATCTTTTCCTAAATATGAACATCTCAGTAATAGGAACTAGACCACGAGAAAGATCGAAACAGAGTTGGTTGGATAGGATTAAGGACACAGCAGAACACCACCTAAAACTGGAAAGCCATCATCCAAGATAGGCAGAGGTACTAAAGATTTCCAAGGTCTATAAGCAAACCACATAAATAGATGGTAGATAAGATACATGGAAAAATATAGAAATAGATAAATTTTCATTTAAAAAGACAACATAAGATTTGTATGCAATATAAAATTGATTATTAGGATTTTCAATCAAGACAATGGATATTTGATTGGGCAATATAATTTGACAGTACAACAGTCAGTTAAAGAAAAACACTGTAACAATTGATGAATAATAATTGATGTGGCCAGTTCTAAACTTTCGAAATAACTTAATGTTATTGTATGTAATATCTTATGATAAATTTTTATTTATTATTATGACTTTTTAATATTTTAATGTTGACAATGTAAAGATATTTTAATTTATTAAATAGCTGTATAAAGCATGGGGTTAAAAATGGACAAGTAATGTTCTGAAATGTAGTAAGGTGTTTAAAAATAATCACAATGAAGCCTGAAAGATTTTTCATCTTTATGGATATTAAATAATATTGATTTACTTTTCAATAAGAATTCAAATTCTACATTATGCTTCAGGTTCAAGTGTCCTAACTGAAAATATGAATTAAGGATCTCAAAGCTAGAAAACAATTCCATATAAATGCATTTCTGTTAATGCTTTGTTTATTATATATTCACATCTAAAGATTTTGATTGTTAATCATTTAGGTTATAATAAAAGAAATAATATGTGTTCCAAATATTTTATTAATGAAAAATAAACATTAACATTCATATTAAATTTCGTTCAAGTGATTACCTTGAGCATAAGGCAGGCTTGGAATCCTTCCACAGCAGCAGTGGCCAAACGGCAATGGATGTGCTTTGTAGTAAAGCATACATTTTTTTGTTTGGGTTGAAATTAAAGAAAAAGTCTGTGCAAACCTGGTCAATGACCTTAATTTTTTTGTAAAGAAGGATAATTAAAACTTGCAAAATATAACATATCCAGAGCTGTTCCTATACTGCAGCATTGGAAGAAAGATGTCAAGCCTGCCTTAAGATAGTCACTTTGGACAAAATTTAATATGTGTGTTAATGTTTTTCATTAATAAAGTAGTAGGAATACATATAAATTAATTATTATAACCTAAATGATTCATAACAATAAAAGTTGTTAGACATGAATATCTCCTAAACAAAGCGTCAATTTAAACGGAATTTGTTTGTTTATTTTTCTTGTTTTAAGGTCCTTAATTCACATTTTTAGTTAGGATACTTAACCCTGAATATCTTGAAGAATACAGTATCTATATTTATTATGCAAATTTTTAAATTATCATTAGAATATTTACATTATTCAATTGAGTTGAAACCATCCTCCATAAAGATCCAAACATTTTTTCTGAAAGCGATTCATGAAGTTTATGTAAGTTATCTGCAAGTGCTTGGAACATAGGGCAGGCTTCTTGAGTCACACTCGTTTCGTCGAAATCATCTTCTGTCACTGAAAACCACCTAGAGGAAGTAGGTAAAGGTATTAAATTTTTATTTATATTTTCAATAAGCAAATCAACATGGAAATGGATCAATTGACATATACATGAATGAATTTGCCGTAGTATCAATGTCACAAATACTAAGGATGATTTTATTGAATTATTCACCCTATCAACTGAAAGGCTCATATATAGGTTAAGTGAAAATAAAAAAAATAATTATTTAATAACTAAGCTAACATGTAACATGATAACAATTATCAGATTGGGAAAACAGAAAAAAAAAATTGCACATGCACCAGCCAGTTTAATGTCAAACTCATGTTATATTTACATGTTTTCACCAATCTCCATTATTTTCTAGTACTTTATAATTTACATATTATTTTTTATAAAATCTTTGGCTTTCCAATGGTATATAATGTCTAAATTACTATTCTTATTTCTGGAAATGTTTTCAACCTGAAAATTTTTTTCCTCTAATCTCTTTAAAAATAAAATTAAAAAAATAAAATCCTTTCATAGTTTACATTTATCCATTTTTCATTACAAGTAAAGATGTGAGATACTTAATTATTTGAAATAAATAAAATCACAATTATTTTAGAGGAAAATTTTTTTTTAATTCTCCATTTATGTCCTGCCAAACCATTTCAATAAGGATAAGATATATCTGATTGTTTCAATAAATAAATTTTATCCAATTTTAGTCTCAAAACAATTTATATTTCTATATAAGTTCGACGCTTCAGTCATCCACAAGGACAATCTTAATACAATTTTAGAACCATATCAATTTTAATGAAAACTTTAAGCAGGGTAGTCTGCCAAGGTCATTAATTTCAGTCCACAATTACCTCATTTTGTCAATTCTTCATATTAAATTAAAAATTAAAACGCAGTTAATTTTCACTATTATAATTTATCACAAAGATTGTTGTTGTTATTTAAACAATAATTACCAGCCTCAAGAAAGTGTAAAGATTATATATGAAATATATCTGATATTAAATAACACTCAATTTTATAATAATTTACTAAGTTTAATTAAAATTCATTACAGCCGCTTTTAAGAAAATCCTAAAAAAAGTATAAAATCGACTATATAAAGTCGCACTTCTGGTAGGTTGATTTAAAAAAAAAAGTTTCTGTTACATCCTAAGTATAGGACCTGTCATAAATATGTAATTTCACTTATATATAATTTGAATTCTTGTTTGAGATTGGTTTATTTATCAATTATAATAAAAAATATCCATTAAGTTTCAACCTGTTTATTTTCTTATTATTCAACTCCTACGTTTCGGCCCTTCCAGCCATTCTTAAGGATAACTTATTCTAAATATTACAGCTAAAATGTAGCTATTCCGCCTTTGTGAAATTATATTGTAGTTCATCAACCTATTTCTTATCTAATTAATTCATTTTTTCTAA
Organism: Halyomorpha halys; assembly: GCF_000696795.3. NCBI lineage: Eukaryota > Metazoa > Arthropoda > Insecta > Hemiptera > Pentatomidae > Halyomorpha > Halyomorpha halys. Next base: position 509,163 of record NW_027111379.1, on the reverse strand, counting down.
TATTTTTACATTTACACTTTCCAACATCATAATAAGGTTATATTAGAAAGTGTAAATGGAATAATATTAGAAAAAGCGAATTCATTAGATAAGAAATAGGTTGAGTTGATAAACTAAAATATAATCTGACAAAAGCAGAAAAGCTATCAATTTTTTGACAGCATTGTAGCTGTGATATTTAGAATAAGTTTTCCTAGTGAATGGCAGGAAGGACTGAAATGTAGGAGTGGAATAATAAGAAAATAAACAAGCTGAGACTTAATGTAATTTTTGAGCTAGGCTATTCATATAAACCCTGAAAATTTTAACAGGATTGGTATAAAACTTCTCCTTATATTCATATATACCTCTCACATATATTCCATATAGAGGTAAGTGAAAGTAAAAAGTATAGACTTACCTAAATTTCCGATAAGGCCTACTTCTCGCTTTCACTTCCATCAATACCGCTGTACTTAGCTCCTCAAGAAGCTGGGCTTGAAGCCTTCCTAAAAGAGTAATAGTTTCGTGGAAAAGACCTTCATCATTTTCATTCGTACTGTACTGACTTTTATAGTGTTGTAATAGCAATACTGTCTATAATAAAATAAAATAAAAAATATAAATGTAGATGAATTATTTTTGAGGAAAGGAAAATGAGATCCCATTTTAAATACTACCACAATCTACTCACAGGGCTGACATCATATTGCTCTAAGGCTGTTTTCAGGTGATAAACCGTATTTAAAATTGCAGGAACCTTCGAGTTGATTGGATCAGCTCGTTCTAAATGCAATATTTGCAATAAAGATACTCTTAAGTCATCGATTAATTCAAGCTCCAATTCAACAAATTGTAGCCTAAAAGAAAAGAATAAATAAAATTGACAATTAAAAAATATATATAATGTTAGTGTTTAATAATACAAAAATTGATTAGAATAAAATACTGAATAAAAGGTCTAATGTGCAGGAGTGGGACAAATTGGCATAAAAAATGACTTAGAAATCAAGATAAATCCCTTAAATGGAAGATATAAAACATACAATAATTAAGATTGGACTAGATAATGGACAAACCTACAAAATTTAACCTCGGAGAGGTGTAGCCTTGAGCATTTTGCTCATATTGGGAAATATGAGTCAGTATTTCAGCTATTTTGTTTATACTTTTGTCTACCTTCCATTAACCCTTTGATGTTGTTATTGTGCCTTGTTTATGTTACTCCCCATTTTACCTCCCCACCTATACTCATTTCAGTTTTGTTTAGGCCTCCTTGCAGTGGTAGGACTGAGCATTCCTTTTACCAGTATTCCTCATCTCTTAATAGCCTTTTATCAGTATTCCTGTGTTTCTTATTTTAAATCATGAGCCAAAGCAAGAAGATCTAAGATCTTTTACAAAATATGGATTTTCAGCCCCTGATGGAAGAGCTACAATTTACAATTGCAATTTCAAATTGTATTGAAAGTAATCGTGAAGATTTTTTTTCATCATCACATCCAATTATATAAAGAAAAATAGTACAACTGGTCTACCATGAGATAAATGCTTATGGGACACATCTTATGGGCCAAAAAAACAGGTTGCTCCTGCTGGGTTAAATAAAGAAATAAGGTATAGTGAACGTTTTTTCCTTAAAGAGAAAAAAAAAAATATTGCAAAATATTTTGAATCCTTCGGCACAAATTAAATAATAAACAAAAACTGATTTGGATAAAATACCAAAGAAAAGTTCTATAAAATTGCATCACAACTTTTTGAGGATCCTCCAAGAATAGCAATAGCAAGAAGAAAAATGATTTTTCCGAAATTCATAAAAAATTGAGTAAAATAATCTTTTGTTCTAAAGTAAAAAAAAAATGGTGTTTTTTAATTAAAACAACACCTGACTATAATTTTTTTTTGTCGTAATTTATACTGAAAAATAACACAACAAAATTTATTAAAATATATTACTCCAGCATATCAACATCAATGAAATAAATAAAAATTCATGTTTAAGACTTTATCCTACTCAAAATTTATGAAGCTTAGTTATTTTCTATTATTTCAGGAAAAGTTCGAAATGGAGAACATATTGCTTTTTCAAGGAAACAATTTCTTACATTCCTAAATTAATTTATACATTTAAAAACTCAAATCTAATAAAAAATTGAAAGCAGTGTGCCTTAAATATAAGTAATCAATACTTATTTTGGCATTCCAACCTAAATCCTCGTTCATTGGGCCAGCTCTATCTTTCAAAACCAAAACTTAATACTTCAGAAAGTATTCATTCAATTAAAATTATTTTCTCCATTTAGCTCTCACTATTCACAGCGGAAACTTCAGGTCTATACTCTTCAAAACATAGGAAAAGTCTGAACCTTAATACTGCCCTAATCTCTCCAAGTACTAATCATAAACATTTAAACCAGCCAGTATCAATCCTTTTTCTATTTATATATACAAAATATCACTACAATATTTTATACACACACACACACACATATATATATATATATATATATATACACATTTGCATACTAAAATAAAATAAACTGAAAAATTTTGCCAAGATTGGTTTTGATTGATACAGTGGACTGGCCTTTAACTGCTTATAACTCAGTGATTAAAGACTTCTTTTCGAGCCTTAGCATTCCTTTTGACTCTGATGTGACTGTAAAGTAAATCTGAAAATTTGATTTATTAATAAGTAAAATTCAATAGTTTAGGATAACAAGAGAAAGGTCCATAAAGGTAGAAGACGATGATGGCGAAATTGAACAACGGTTATTGATTATACGGTTGGTTTATGTTAGTTTTTCTAATATTATCACACTTATAACATAAAGTATGAATTAATACCCATATGAAGTTATAAATGTATATTAAATTTGAGCAATTTTCTATCAAAATTTATTAATATTGGAAGAAGATAGTTGACCGTATGAAGTAGAATGTAGCAAAATAGTCCGGGTGGCGATTAATAAAGGTGTCAAAATAGTAAGAGAAAACTATTTAAATGTTGGTTAACAAAAAATAGTTTTCTTTTACTATTTTGATACCTTAATTGACCACCACCCGGACTCTCTTCCTACAAAATTTGTTGATTTATCCACTTCTCAAAAGAAAAGATTTTTCTACAATCAACACGTCAAGTAGATGTCACTAATCAAAAATTTTTTAACAGATATTTAACTTAGCTACATCAGATGCTCCAATAATAGTTTAACTTAAGTGTATATATTGACTTTTGATTGAGAACTACTCAATTATCATCAATACTTCTTAAATTAATTGTTGAGTATTCATATCTCATTGAAGCATAATCTTACAATAATAGTAATATTCCTTCGAAAATTGTAAGTTAGAGAAATTTCCTGCCTACCTATGCCCAGGTTGTGGTAACAAAGAATATCGGTCTGTCATGGTGCTAATGAGAGCGAGAAAAGTGTGGGCAACTTCTGTTGTTTTTTCATCATCGAGTCCACTTAATGTATACCAAGCACTGTCAGATATTAACATTGCATCCATTTTCTCTCTAGCGACTAAAATAAAAATATATACAGAACTTTAATATTTAAATTATATTATATTAAATCTAATTATAATTATTTATACATAATTTTTCTTAGTTTGGTAATTTGTAAATATTAAAATTAAATAAAACTGGGTTAGTTTGATATGTATGCTAAATAATCTAAATAAGAAGGTATAATAAATGTTTCTAACTCCACCAATGTCACGCCTGAAATCATAAATTAGGATGGTAAATGAATAAATATAATATAATATGTAAATTTTACTTATTAGAATTAGAATTATTATTATTATAATGAACATAACATTGTTATATCTATCTATCAGAGTGGTGCTACAACTCGTAACTGAGTCTTGGCCTCCTGCAATTACCTTTCCCAATTGTCACATTCTTGTACAGCAACCATACAATTGTGGACTTCTAGGAAACTTCTGGCATCAGCAACAATGCCATCTACCCATCTTACTCTCGGTCCTCTACACTGTCTTTTACCATAGACAGATTGGTTCTCTCAGGAGTTTTTGTTTTGGTATTTCATTGTCTTCCATCCTGGCAAAATCACTTGCCCCCCCCCTGAGGTGATTCATTTCAAAGAACATTATTACCTCATGTTCATAATAATTAGTACCCGTACCATATTCCATTCGTTTAAATAGTAATATTATGTACTATTTGAGCTTAATTTGATCGCACCCGGACCAAATTCCATTTATTCATACACAGGGTCAATCAGGAATCTTCCAATATATTAGAATGTTTTCTCTTTTTAATTGAAAAGAAAAATAGAATAAAGCAGTGTAAAATTAAAATAAATAACTGAACCAACACTTTTTTTCCATTCTGATCCATTTAACAAAAAGTTGAGCCTGGGTCAAGACATGGAGTGGACCGGGAAGAGACAATGGATAAGAATGGACCTGTCTTAGTTCTCTTTCATAGCCGAGAGCCTCGTCTACAGTGTGTGAGAAAAGGGTATCATCATACTGAACCTCTTCTAAATCGCACTGAAGTTTCTCAACACTCATTTGTACCAATCCGCACATGAATTCTACCTGAAAATCATTAAAAGGTATAGGGTTAATGTAACATAATATGGATATTAATAATTCATTAAGAATACAGCAATTAGTTACCACAACAGATTTGTCTACATTTAAGTCATTGTAAACTGGTTGGACCCAAGTCTGAAGAAAATTTTCATGATCTCTAATCCATGATAAAATCTAAAAAAAAAAAAAAGTAAAATAAAATGATATTAAAACAATTGATAGTGAATTTTTTTACCTTATCAACCCTATTAGCTATTTGTTTTGTTATTTAGTTTTAACATTTATTACAAATATCTTTCAGTTTGTATTTATAGATTTATTTCTACTTTTCATTGATTCAGTTCAAATTACATTGCATTAATTTGATTTGGTAGGATTCTAACTGCTATAACCATAATTTTGAGAAATAGAGCTTGAAAGTTCTAATTTTCTATTAAAAGTTTTCTCTAGATAAAATTATGTCACACAATTAGTTCCTTAATTTTTCAACCAATGACACTGAACTTTATTTGAATGCTAAAAAAATTTGCTGTAAGTGATATTTGAGAGGAAAAAAACATTTTTAAACCAGGGCAACGATTAGGCATTGAAATTAAGCTTCTAAATTTAAATTTTTTACTGTCCAAAATTTTTTTCAGCTGACTGTCTCCAAGTTGAACTGTCATTGTCCAAACAAGAAGAATGACGTACTGTCACACTCATTGTTAAGAAAGAACTAACCTAAATAGGAAACATTCCCCATGGAAATTGATCTCAATGCATGGATAAGACCTACAAATAGAAGTATTATTCTCTTTCAGATTGAAAAAGAAGAAACAGTCGAAGAAGAAATTTAAAAAAATCGTTCAATGGAAGGAATGCATAGAAGAAAAAACAGGATACTTCGATTTATTCAAGCAATACCCATATTTACCAATAGTTAGTGACACAAAGTTTATTATTCTAGAAAATATGATATTTAAAAAAAAAAATAAGATATACCTGTGTAAAGTACCACTCTGGTTTATCAATTCTGTTCGTCTGTCGAGAGCCAGTGAAATGGTACAAGAACCTTTTTCTCAAAGGTATCAGTAGCTGTATTATTGGCAATGTCAAACTTGGAAAAGAAACCTGTAAACTGGAACTCACTACTGGTTTGTCTTTCAGCTCTGGACTAACTCACTATTTAAGGAGCAATCAAAATTGCATTAAATAATTAGAATTAGGAGAAAAAATATGTATTTATTTTATACAAGCTTCTTAAACTACTTGGTAGCTCCAAAGATAACAATATTTGCAATGATGCTATCTAAAATATATTTAAGAAAATTATTTTGCAGGTCCGAGAATATGGTCCCAATTTTATTTTAATTTGGCACTATAGTCACAAGTCATCCCAGGATAATTCTCGAAATTTGATGTACCGTCTGGCAATTTCCAAACTTTTTTTAGATTTTGTGTAATGATTTCGAGACAACTTTATATTATAATAAAAATTGTATACATGTGTATCCTGCAAAATAATAGTTGAGAGATGCTCCTAGAATGACGTTTAGATTATTTTATTTTTTTTATTAATGAAGTATCATGACTTAAGTGATGGATGATATGTATACATTGCTATTATTTCATTTTTATGTTCTTTTTATATTAACCCCCTTAGTAGAAACCTCAATAAAATAGACAAAATAATCATATCCGTGGGTGTCTGATATATAGAAGTTTCACTGAAACTGCAATATTTAACACTACAGAGTTTCCAGAACTTCCTCCTGAGGCGAATAGTACGAGGAACTTCACTCCAGTGGGCCAGGAACAGAGAAATATGTGAGAAACTCCAACTCCCGACTGTGCCGGAATTCATAGGTTGTAGGCACATCAAATTCTTTGATGGGCTGAAAGCCTGTGCTGATCCACGATCCACTGTTCCGCGAAATCACCTCTCCACCAAGACCTGGGAGGTGGCAGAGCACTGTTCCCCTGGTCGATGTTCTCGCCTCGGGAGGGACTTCTGGCTCTACAGCCTGAAGTCATCACTTCATTAACACCAGCCGGAATAGCCCCTCCCTATTCCTAGTAAGCTCAAGGCAAACACATGCCATCATCGATGACACCGCCTTCAGTGGACCCGGCAGCCTATCTTATAATGCCATACTGGTAAAACAAGATGTTTTCTTTTGCCAACATATATATACATACATTTCTCATTTGTATATATTTAATTGTTTGTTTTATTTTTTCTCTAGGTCAGAAAAAAAAAAAAAAAAAAAAAAACTGCAATATTTAACAATTATTATTATTTAACAATAATTCAGACCTAGCTAAGAAGATAGCAATGAATCAATCTTTAACAACAGCTCAAACCAAAACTGAAAATATAATAATTAGGTCAAAGGTAAGATATTTTTTTCTTATGTCAGAAAACTTTGAAGAAATAATAGTAATGATCTTTTTAGAGGGAGCCGTTCAACTAAGGAGGGCACGGCACTACAGCTCTTATTTATGAATACAATTTTTTTTCATTTCATTCATCAGGTAATTTTTGAGGATTTAGCCTTGATACTATTAAAAAATTGTATTAGGTCTCTAAGCAATTTAATGTTGCTGAAGATTGATAAAAAATTACTGATTGATAAAGGATACGGTAACTGAATTTTCAATAGATGACCTACACAACTTTGAAAGCGGGTTAATGCATCAGTTGAAGGTGAAGAAGCTAGATTAGTACCAACTATCGGCCAATTAACTGATTTCATTATATTGGTGAATTCACTGAAAAATATAATCAAATTAAATGTAAATAGAATATAAAAAATGGAAACTAATGCAGAATGAATAGTAAATGAAATTGTAATCATTAGAACTCTGACATGGGAAGGACAGTAAGTAAAAAAAAAAAAATTATGAGAGGCTAAAAATTGAAAAAAATTTCAATCAATTTACTTTTTTTGTAATTTATCTTCTCTCTTTTCTTTTGTTTAATAAAATGTTAATATAAATTAATTATAAATAGTTTGCGGCAAAATGTTAAACTTTTATTGATTGATTTATTTGTTAAATCACATTAATTAACATATTCACATTAATTTTTGGCCACTTTTGCCATATTCAGATCTTAATACTTAACATGAGAAGAAGATGGTCGAGGGTTCAGTCAGCAAAAAATACACAAATAAAAAAAAAACTTATTAATTTTTGTGACGTTTAGACCTGGATTTCAGACCTAAAATTCAATTAAATGTTTAAATAATTTAATTTCATTTCTTCTTTATTTTATCTTAACAGTCTTTCAAAGTTAATCATACTTGGCGGTCATTGTTATAACACCAAATCAGAGCAACTGGTTGGTAATAAGATCTATGCTTCAGATAAACTTACTTCTATATTGTTTTATAAAAATAACAATTACAAAAATATCAATAATTAGATTTTACATAATGTTTTGAACTTTTTTTTTGCTCCCCATAAAAATTCATATTTTCGACTTAAGCCCTTATGATTGCACATTAAAGATCTTACTTCATGTAATATTCAAGTGAAATAATAAATTTTCCTTAATTTTTTAATGCTAAATTTTGATTACAATCAAACAATACATAATATATTGTTAGTATTATTATATAATTGATTCATTATGAATAATAAATAGTAAATTACCTCGAAATGATGTCTTTTAAAATTCCATTCCAATATTTAGTAGTTTGAAACAGAAAGTCTTTTAAATGTGAGCATTTAGAATCAATTAAACTTAGAGAAGTATTGCACAACATATTATATTCGAATATTGATTTGTCTATTTCTTGAGTGGATAGGTTACTCTTTAGGCTATTGCTGAAAAAACAAGTACAGAGAAAATATTACCTATCTTGTTCAAAGCTATTCGATTAGGTTCAATTAGCCAAACATGCCATAAAGTCCGTTTGAACCTATTTAAAAAAAAATAAGTTCAAACTTGTAAGAAAGATTTTAAAAACAGATCCTAATCTTTGGGTCAATCCATGAACACAATAGGGGTATAAATTACAAGACTGGTATAATTTCATTGACTAAACTTAAGGGAAAAAAGTGATGCTAAATTATAAATACTATTTGTGTTTATAAAATAAAAATAAGGCCTAACAAACCTGAAAATCCTATGTCAATAACACCAACAATCTCTGGCTATACATCTACATCTCAACTGAATTCCATCCAAACGTAAATCTATAAGGTTAATCTAAGTTCCTTCTGTCTATCTCTTAGTATAACCCTCAGAGATTTATCCTTTGGTACTGTTTTAATTAGCCTTTGAATGATTCTTCTAACTTTTTCTTCTTTTGTTTTCCAAAAGCAACATCTTGACATGCTCATTTCAATCACCGTGATGCTCTAATGCTTTTTATTTAATCATATTTACTGAATAAATGTCATATAATTTAATTGTAGGAAGATAGTCCGGGTGGCAGTCAATAAAGGTACAAATAGTAGAAAAAACTATTTAATGTTAACCAACTTTTTGCCCCACTTTGCAGGGCTTTGTTAGGGCTAAATGAACACAAGATACAATCATTGTAAGAAGTGATAAAAAATTAGAATAAATATACATAGAAAGTAAGAAAGACAGCTTAAGTTAAGAAAATATAAAAATAGATGAATAGGAAACCAATTAATAATAAATACAGCCATGTGTGATTGAATTGTAAATATAGAACTAGAGTAATAAATAATAGAACAATATTTATTAGAAACAGTAACAAACAAGGTAAAAAGGTAGTTGTAAATGGTAAACAGATAGATGAAGTACAAAGGAGGATATACCTGATATTTGTACAAATAACAGATAAAATGAAAGGATATACCTGATATTTATGTAAATAACAGACAAAGGAAAATATACACCTTATTCTGATGCAAGTAGAAGACTGAAGTTAGACAGGAAAAGATTAGCAGATATAGGTGCCCCACCACTTGTCAGAAAGGGTTATATTCCCTTATATATTATATATATAATATAAAGTAATATCAAAAAGTTTAAATAAATACATAGATAAATTAAAAATAAAATCATTGAATAAGAGTAAAAATTATGAGACATGGGAGAAGTAGTAATATAATAAACTAAGAGAAAATTAGAACAAAAGTGGGCAAAACATTGGTTAACATTAAGCAGTTTTTTCTACTATTTTGTATCTTTATTGACCGCCACCCAGACCATCTTCCTACACTCTACTTCATATGGTCAACTATCTTCGTCCAACAGTCATATAATTTGACATTATATTGGTATCTAAAGTCTCTCATCGACTCTTCCTTCTTATAGCCAACAACTTTACACAATACATTATTCATATTGTTGTGATTAGTTTTTAATTTTTATTTTTTTACATCTTCACTGTTATAAAAAGTTGTTTATTTAAATATGCTGCCCTTTTTCCTCGAACTGATTTATTAGTTTTAATCAATGGTAGAATTTTAAGATTCAGATTTATTTTTTCAATAAATAAAGTTCCAGTTGAATTTGAAGAAGAAATAATACATCAGAGTCCTGATGAACCGAACATAGGTTAATAAAAAAGTTCATTGAATTCAAAACTTGAATTAAGGTATATTCTTGGAGTCAAAAAGTACTAAGGTTATTGTAAAAGCACAGTGGTATAAAGTAATTTAAAGTACTTTTATGAAAATTACAAGTTACACAATGAACTGAACAAACTGATACTGTATAATTCTATTACTCAATTACATTAGAATGGAACAAAATCAGTTAAGTTTTTTTTTGTTGAAAAGAATAGCTCTCCTGTAAAGCTAAACTATTCGAGTGCCCCAGAAAAATGGTGTCTACTGGAGTGGCAGAGGACTAACCATAGCATCAAATACAGCCAAAATCTCTGATCAGGATACCCTATTTTCCACTGTCTCGATTTGCTTCACCTTCATTTTCATCTGAGACATTGATAGGTTTTCAAAAGACTTTCAGCAATCTTAAGGTCGGCTAAAATCTCCTGGGATTGTTTGTAACCACTTATTTACTTCCATATAGTCAGAAATATTTTCCAAGAGCTCTTGTACCTGTACAATACTGATTATGTATTCCTTCTAATTTAGAATAACAGTAAAAAATAATTTTGGTAGAGATTTTTTGCCACACTTAGTCCTAATATAGTGACTGGATTAGTTTGGCCTTTACACCACTAATAGTTGGCAATATCGATTGTCTCTTGTTTGCTAGGAATCCCATCACTTTGCTAATACAATTAATATAGATATATTAGCCTTATTGATACTAAGTTTTCTTTAAAAATATTTTGGCATTAAAATAATTAGTTTAAGTAATCTTTGTTTCAATACGAAAGAATAGACCTTGAAACAAATAAAAATAAATTTAAATCTTTCATCAGTGAATGGTGAATTAGGTAGTGGAGTGAGAATAACCAATGCTATAATTTCTCAGGCTTGCCTAATATTATACCGGCTCTGTGCTATGTGTCGGTAATGTTTTAGACTCTTATCACTACTCAGAATCAAAGAGTACTAACATTATTTTTGCATACTATGTCATGGTTGAGATGATTATATTCTTTTTATAGTTTTTGTAACTGATACCACTAACTCATTTTTTTTAACACTAACCATACCATAGTGGTCAAATGACAGCTGAAATTTTATGTAATAAATACTTTTCTTTCCACTTATAAAATTATTTTCGTTTATATGACCCATTATTAATTCTCTATAATTTGTTACCATCTAGAAAATAATGTACATTTATATGCAAGACCATTTCACCTCCAACGGTACAAGTAGGTATAATACAAAGAAATAGGTATACTGATGTTAATAATAAATATATGGTTGGGAATTTACCCAACTGAAGTACTTATTTGTTAAAAGACAGCATCTAAACTGGTGTTTATCACTCCAGTAGTTGCATGACATCTGTGAGATGCCTCCTCTATTTGATCGAATTGTACTCTCAATATAGTTTTAAATAATATAAAAATTAGGTAAAAGTATTAAAATATCAAAATATAAATTATAGAAAAATTAGTGTAGTTATTTTTAAAATTATTTTTAATTTTAAAAGTTATAAATTAAAAAAAAATTTTTTTGGTGTAAACAAGTTGGTTGATGATAGTTTAATAGACATTGCAAATGAAAGAAGCAGAGTTCTGTGAAATGGTAGATAAATATTGGTAGAATTGACTAAATTATAGTAGACAAAGACTGAATAGCCAGCAATCTTAATAATGACAAATGTTGAGGCTGTGAAATTAAAACTTAAGAAGTTCTTCATAATGGCTGCATTGGCTGAAATGTTGGAGATTTAAATGAATTAATAAAGAGCGTTAAGACTATAAGGATACATTTTGTTATAAACCAAATTAGTCTTGAATAAAAAATTACAGTAAGTATAACTTAATAGTAATTCTTTTCTCCCACAACCAATTGCATACATAAAAAAACAGTGTGCAACTAAACATAAATAACGACTACACTTTTGACATATGTACGGTGTGCAATTTTTTTCCCTTTATTTTTGAAGCAATTACTGGAGTGTGACAGTCTAAATAAAGGCTCAGGAATTGGTACTGAAAGTAGTTTATGACATTATGTGTTATATGGGTCAGAAGCAGTCATTCTGATGTCTGAAAAATCTCAACATTTCCACTTCTATCATATAAGTGTACCTACTTCTAATCAACCAAGGAAATTGAATGATGAGGCTATCAGTGCTACAGTACAGGAATGACTATATTGAAAATTAAGCATATTATACATCAAAACTAAAAGGTATAATGGATCACACATACATTACATAAACTCAGATTGTGCCTATCTAACTATTATACATAATATATGATGATTAAACAATTTTACCTTGCTTCTTGCGCTGCTTTAAGAACCTTGAGATAGGATAAAAACCTGTCAAGTTCATTAATCTTGTCAAAATAGTCCTTAAGGTTCCAATACAATTTTTCAGAACATAATGTTTGGTTCTTAATTTTTTCAAGCATTTTATCAATTTCAGCTAAAGTTTTAGTAATAAAAGTACAGGCATCATCAACGTTTCGAGCAGCATCTGACACCTTTGAGGGTACTTCAGAACTAACAGAAGCTAGCTAAAATATAATTCGTGGAACCATAAAACTAGATATCATATAAATGCAAATGAGGATAAAATTAAATGATTATGTTAATACCGAACGCTCAAGCTGAATTTTTTTTCTAGACCAATCCTCATAAATTTCATTAGCAAGCTCCAAGTTATCAACATCATTCCCCAAACGTTCATTTAGCCATTTCTTAGCCTTTTTTATTATTTTTTCTCTCTGTTCACACTTAGTAGCTGTTTCAACAGTCATATTGGAAACATGAATTCGAGGACGATAAAAATTAACATGTATGATTCCAGATTTGAGAAATGTCAATAAGAAGGTTACTGATATATTGGTTATAAATAAGCTACATACTGGACAAAGAGCTTGTTACAGATTGTTTAATTTACAGTAGGTAGTGTTGTATAAGTTTATATAAATTAGTTAAATAAACATGTTAATGTGTTTTGCCTATAATGTAATAGGCGTTTTAATTACCCTACAGTGTCAAGTATTAGTGTTTTATATATATATATATATATATATATATATAGTGTAAAAATTAGTTTTATAGTTTAAGTTGATGTAATATTTGCCAAACTCTGCATATAGATGATATATAGAAGAAAGATTAAAATAGTGATTTTAAAAACATATTATTCATAGTCAAAAATACAATTTTCTTAAATTGACTCTGTTTCCAATGAATAGCATTCTTCTAATCCAGGCCGATTTGCTCTATAGCGCTTAGTGAAGTTTCACTTAAAAAAATGCCCTGTCAAAAATTTACATTTCAAAATTGCCGTTGATCACGGCATTACACTGTTGATCTGAGTATGAGATGGTAGGTAAGACAGAAATCGGTAAAGATAGTACAGAGCTAGGACTCAGTGTGTTAACATCTAACATTAATACCGATCAGACAGGAGTTTGTCGAAGTGGCTGTGTGTAATGCATTAGTTAGGACTACCAGTCGTCATCTCTGTTTCAATCTGACAGCCCTGCAAAGTGGGGCGAAACGTTGGTTAAAAATAAATAGTTTTCTTTTACTAATTTGATATCTTTATTGACCACTACCTGGATTATCTCCCTACAAGTTATTAATAATTAGTTATACACGTTTAAACTTCTTTTTCTGTAGTGAAATGACATTTTAAGGTGTTTTGTAAGTGAGTCTAGGTTACATTATCAATTTCTTGTTTATTTGTGTGCTGGGCATAATATGATTCATAGGACATTAGTTCTCTTCTTTGAATTATACCAAGAATATAAAACTTATAATAGTGGGAAACTGTGATCTGGCATGACCAGTTGTTTTCTACTCATAGAAGCGTCAACAAATTATGGCAGCGGACTAAAAGAGCAACAAAGTATTCCACCATCCAGTCACCGGCTTCTCATGCCTAAACAAGAGGAGCTCCTTGGAAATCATCGTTGGGATAACACCATTCAGTCCATCGACGCCAAAACAACACACATGACCAGGGTGAATAACTATACATTTACTAAACCGTCCAAGGACTGCGCAGAACAACTGTATAACACCATTGGTCATTTCAAAAAGATGAAGCCAAGTTGTAAGTGTTCCAGATCAAGATGATGATAGTTTAATAGACATTGCAAATGAAAGAAGCAGAGTTCTGTGAAATGGTAGATAAATATTGGTAGAATTGACTAAATTATAGTAGACAA
>NW_027111379.1:492780-494183 GCF_000696795.3 Halyomorpha halys | reverse complement strand
AGGACTGCGCAGAACAACTGTATAACACCATTGGTCATTTCAAAAAGATGAAGCCAAGTTGTAAGTGTTCCAGATCAAGATTCTATTTGTTTGCTTGTTACCACAAGAAGTATCCTATCTCCTATTCTCTTTTCTACCAAGTAGTGGAACACAATAACTGCTTTCACAGATAATATTGTTATATACAATAACTGCAAAGACAGGAGGGGAAGAAGTAAAAATTTCAATGGACACTGGCTGACTAATACTTCATTACATCCATAAAATTCAATAATATATTTTGGCATCAAGCTGGACCAATATGCTCATTCCACTCCCTGCTCTTTAAAAAAATTATGTTTCACAAGAACACACATGCTTCACCACCTACTATTGTCACAAGTCTTCTCTTAATGGTCGAAACTTAAGAATCGTTCCTTTGCGGTTGTTTTACATTTCTCTTTTGGTAGATGTCTTGCTGCAAAGAATAGTCTTCTCTATCGGGATGTGGTGTCTAATTTCCTGATGAGAAAATAAAAGATTTAAAAGCATACCAATCCTACAGGCCACTACTCAACATGATAAAACCCAACCAGAAATGCTGACCTATAGGGTACATCAAATTTAATGAAAACTGAGGAAATAAGAAAATAGACAATAGATTTTTGTGGCAATATATTTCTTTTTTTTCGAAAACCTTATGCTGTGGTAATTACTCAGCTGGGTCATTGCTAAACATTCCTTTGAAGTTGCTTTAAGTTTCTCTTTTGGTAGATACCTTGATTGGTCTTGCTACACAAAATAGTCTTCACAACGTTGGTATATGGTGTCTCATTTCCCGATGAGAAAATTAGACACCCAAAAGCATAACAATCCTACAGGCTACTATTCAACATACTAAAACACAACCAGAAATATGGTAAATAAAATTTATTGGAAACAGAGCAGCTCTGGACTCTTATCTATGAATACGGATATACACAAATTTGGATTTTTCTTTTAAGGATCAAGAAAAAGGAAGTGTGTTTCTATAGATCAGGGGTTCTCAAAATGGGGGTTGTAAGAGAATGAATGCCATTTTCCAAAAATATATATAATTATGAGAGATAGTTGACCGTGGATGATAAATGAGGAGAAGATGGTTGGGGGTGCGGTAAATGAAACACAAATAAGTATGATTAACTTATTTGAATGTGCCGATGTTTCGACTAGAGTTTCTAGCCTTCTTCAGGGCTAAAAAACAAAACAAGATAACAACCACAGTAAGTATAGAAAAATATAAAAAGAAAGTATAAACAAAATAATTTTACACATACAATGAATAGTTTTACAAAATAGAATTAATAAAATGAAGTGATGAGAGAAGCGGGAAATAAAATGTAGACATAGGTAATTGAAAAAGCGGGTACAATTACTTACTTAAG
>NW_027111379.1:442007-490650 GCF_000696795.3 Halyomorpha halys | reverse complement strand
CATTTCCTTAAGTAAGTTATTGTACCTGCTTTTTCAATTACCTATGTCTACATTTTATTTCCCACTTCTCTCATCACTTCATTTTATTAATTCTATTTTGTAAAACTATTCATTGTATGAGTAAAATTATTTTGTTTATACTTTCTTTTTATATTTTTTTATACTTACTGTGGTTGTTATCTTGTTTTGTTTTTTAGCCCTGAAGAAGGCTAGAAACTCTGGCCGAAACGTCGGCACATTAAAATAAGTTAATCATACTTATTTGTGTTTCATTGACCGCACCCCCAACCATCTTCTCAAAAATATATATATATTTTTTGTGGGTCTTGAGGATCAGTCAGTAATATAACTATATTTCGGTTGTACCTTAATATAGTAGTATTATTGACTTAAAATTCAAGACCCACAAAAATTTTTATACAACAGTCAACAAAAAAGGTATCAATACATAAAAGTTAAGTCTAATATGATGAGTAAGATAACAGGCTTAATTCCATCTCTCTGATGTAAATGTAGAGCAAAATGTATTTAAAGAGAATTACTAGAGAAATAAAGTTAGATTTGTGTGTGCTGTTTCTCGTTCTTTTTTTTTTCTAAAGTTTTAGACCCACTGACATAACTTATTAATATATATACACAAATTCAAGGGTCTGTGGAAATGGCAACCCTGTTAACTTAAAATATAAGTTTTACTACGAAAGTAAAGAAAATACAATAAATAATTTATTACTATTACAACCAGAAATATTATATAAACTCTAGTTTACATGCTTATTTATTTTTTATTAAATATAAATTACTATTTAAAAAAGAAAAAGAAAAAGGAATAATATATATATAATAAATGTGACCAATACTTATTATTTTTTTTTTTGGGTAAACTTTATTAATAAATTACAATTGTTCTAGTCAATCCTATGAGTATTTACATATTTATCACATTCTACTTGTCATTAACATAATCTTCAGGGTTCTTTCGACACATCCTATGAAATTCTTTTTCAGTTTCAGTAAATACAAAGTATCCAACGACGAAAGCTGAAATAGTTAAAAGAAAATTTAAATTTACATTTAAAGAAATAAGATAAAATAAAGTTATATGAGGGCTTAAGTAAATCAATATCAAAATAAGAACATGAAACTTGATCTAGAAGTTGGAAATTGCTCCCCTGATGAAGTCCTTTTACTTAGCTTGAAATGTTGGTGTATAATTAATAAGTTTACAATTATCGGTTTTCTCCATTGACCATACCCCTCCTTCAATCAACTTCTTTATTATTAAACAGTTGATTTATGTAACTCTAATATTAAGAGTTCTTTCAGTTGAGAAAGTGCATTCTACTTCAACTGAAGTGAGAAGAATAACACTAGTAAATGCTGAAAACTATTGGGTTTGGATCAAAGAATCTTATTATTTATTACTGGATGAAATTTCTGGCATTGCCTAGGTTTATGTTGCGTTAAGAGGTATTTATATGAGAATAAACCTTTTTGTAATGTACAACATGCATAGTATTTAATTTAAATATTTCTATGTCTTCAATGCCGACTATTCTAAGACTAAATAATTGGTATAGCTAACCATAGGTATATTGCGATCCTGATTTTAAACTCTTTTATTATGAACTACCCAATTACATATTCCAGTACTAAATAAGAACATTGCAGGAGAGTGTGTCAAAACAATTGTAAATAAAGTTACTTGCTTCATTAATACAGTTCAAAAGTGTTATAAACTTACAAACCCATAAGGTAAACCATAATGGTTTGACTTCAAATTGATAAAACAGGGGACCTGCCAACTAACTTAAATACATCTGTTAATATACACAAGGTACCACCATACCAAGCGATGTAATTCATAGTAATTTTGAGTTATAGAGGCTCAAGAACCTCCGAATTCAACTTTTAGAGGATGTTTTGTTAACTTGACTTATACTTATGTACTATAACTGAAGTACTTATAAGTTATGTCCTATTATAATTTTTATTTTTAGTTACAGTCTCATAATTGAGTTAAGGTGTTCTGTTTCATCAATAAATGTATAAGGGAACAAACAGGATTACCTTTTTATAATTATTGATAGCTCTGATTGTAAGAGGATAATGGACATCAAAATTTTTACAGGACCCTCAGAAAGATGATTTTCTCAAATGAATTCTTTCACCTAGCATGTTGGCTCAACATCAATTTCAATTTTCATTCATTCACTTAATACTAGGTACAATTCAATTTTCATTCTAAAAATTTACCTCATACTTCTCATACAATACTAAGAGTAAACACGTGGATGCATTATTATCGCTTGCCCAAGCTCCATGTAATTTGTACCCAAACGGTGTATAAAGTGAATTAGTTACAATTTAAGGCTAACTTGTACCATAAAATACAAATAATCCATCAGCACACTAGCACAGGTGAGAATTTGCTATAGTTTGGGAAAAAGGTAGACCCACTTTAATAAAGTCATTACATAATCATTCTAACCAATGTTAGAAACACTCTCTCAATAATCTTCAGGAATTGTTATAAACAGATTATATACCATATTGGAGGGGAGGGGGAGGAGCAGAGCTCGATTTAATTTGAATCTTAAAAATTATGAACAAATTAAAATTACTTAAGAGACTCATCACTAAATCGAACAGTATTAACTGGTTTTGATAAGAAGCAACTGTTAATTTATACTAGTTATTCAGAAGCCAGGCAAGGAAAAAACAAAAAGAAGAATCTAAGCTTTCATACATAATATTATATAGAGTTGCAACAAGCTCATCTCCAAAACTGTTCGCATCAACAGGAAAATCAACCGAAAAGATAAAACAGATGTAAAGTACTTGTAGAATTTTGAGAGGTTGATAAACATTTTTTAATATGGCTTAAAAACATATGATAAACAACTGATTTATAATAAATTTTCACATGCCAGGAAACCATTTGAAATCGGTTTACTAGAAAAAAGTTTATTAATCATAAAAGGGATATTGGGCTGGATTGTAACTACATGTTATTTATAGGCACTAACTAATAAATAACTCAGTACATTAATAATTCATAAAGAGATTAATCAGTTTTAAAAAATAGTAGAAAGACTATAAAAGGTATCTTACGTGGTACTACCGCTAAAACATTACTAGACAATCTGTAAGCTGTTCGAGATAAGGATTTTGTGAAGCCAGAAAATGCTTTCTGTTCGAAAGGGCTCAACTTATAGTACACAAGGCCTCGAATGTAAGCTAGTTCACCAAAATGTTTTCCAAGGAGTGCTTTTGTAACCCTCATTTTTTCAACTGGAAAAAATACATTAATTTAAGTTTGATTGTTAATAACAATAACAAAAAACATGTTAATAATTGTTTTCCAGAGATTTTTAGTAAATTATATCAATAGATAATTACATAATTCGAAGAAAAATATTTTTTACCTTGACAAACAAATGCCAGACGACGACAGCTGAAATAAATAGATCAGCTGGTTATTAGATTAAGTAATAAATTATTTTTTCTTGACTGATAGAAAACAAAAAACTTTGGTATTTTTTATTATATATTTAATTAACGTGTGCATCTTTATTGTAGGTATGTTTTTTAAAAATGCGGTTTAAAATAACATAAATTGGTAAATTTATACTCCAGTTTCTGATATGATACAGAAATCCTCATTCCACATATTGTAGTGTATTATAAAAATTGATTTCCTTATAATTCGTTTGATTTACTTTACTTCTATTATATTTTTTCATAAATATACTATTAGTGGATTAACGTTTATTTAATTATAATATAAAATTAATATTACAATTGAATGTATTATTGATGAAAATGTTGCATTAATTTTTATATTTAACAATTGTATTCAATACCACTATTTTTATTACGGTTATTAATTGATTATAAAAATGTATATATATTCCAAATATTACTGTAATATGGCGGCTTATGTGGTATAGAAGGCTGTGTTGATTTGCTCGGCGGGTTTACGTAGTGAGTGGGTATGTGGTTATTTGTATATTTTAATTTCACTTAATTTATTAATTTCAAATCTATGCATTGGTTTGGTTGAGGATTTATTTTGTTTGCGGTTTTACTGGTCCATGTTTTTAATTACACAGCTCTTTACTGATTAGATTCGCATATCACCGGTTCTTAAACATCACCTACATATTCAAGACGGACGCTACCGTTGGTGATTGATAATTTTTTTTTTTAATTTTTGTTTACTCCATTTATTAAGGTATTTTTAATTTTGTTTGCTATTATTATAACTGCATCTCAGTATTTTAGAATGCCCTATATAATTTATATGTTTGAATTTAGTTTTAAATGGCATCTACTCAGTAATTTATTGAGTACTTGGTATGTAGAAATGCAGTTTTATTAGTTGATCAAAAGCGCTTGATATAATGTATTATTTTAAATTTTTTTTTAAGGCTTTCCAATTCTTTAAAAAAAAAAAATTGAGGCATTAGATTACATGAATGAATTTTATCATATCAGTTAGTTTTGCATTTGTCTGAATTTTCATTTTATTGTCATCGAAATTCATTATGAAGTATTTTGTTATAGAGTCATATCTGATGCTTGTTGGAAATATTTACGTGTTTCCAAATAGTGATAAAATTCAATTCTAATTTATTGATTGTTATAGTTTTGTTGTAAAGGAATTATTCTGATAATAAAGCTGTTTTATATATTTTATCTTAATAACATTTTCATAGGTGCTTTCTATATAGATCTGAGATTGTGTTTCTGTTGCGACTGTGCTCCTAGCTTGAAACTCAGAATGTGTGTTATCTTAAGTTTTTGATTTGAAATGCTTTGTTGTTCTAATTTATAAACCAATGAACTAATAGGTGAATGTCCGACAGGTAGAGCAAAACGTAGATGAAAGGATTGCGTTAAGACTGATCCTGTAGATTTGGCTTAAGAAAGGTGTCACTGAAAATTTAGTGGTATCGGCATCAACCTTAGGGCTTTCTAAGCCTTTATTATTTTTATTGTAAATAGATTTATTTTTACTTAAAATGTCATGCAAAGAATTTTGTAAGTAATATTATGTTGTTTACAAATGTTTTAGTAAATACATTTATGAGCCCATCAACCCAAAAAGTCAATGGTGGGTTGAAATTGACTCGTAATGCTTTTCTTCCGTCGGATAGGACAGAAGGGGTCATAGGCAATAATCTGTACATGATGGGCCAGCTTCTTCAATATGACTTGAGGGGAGGGACCTAAGACTACTATTTAATGGAGAAAGATTGAGGACTGTTTCAGTCAGATGCAACTCCTCTGTAATAGGGAAGAATTAATTAGAGGTCCAACTCGAGATAAACTCAACCAATCAATGTCTAGTTTAATGTATATTTTTTTAATTAGCTTATTTATTATCAAAACTGATTTTTCACTTAATGTATAATGGTGTTTTATATTATAATTGTCTAGTAAAATTCCTTTAAGTTACATATATATTTTACTTCTTTAGCAAGTAGAGTTAAAACATGATTAAGGTGTGGATGTTGTGACCATAGCTATAATTTCATAAGTTAGTCCGGGAATTATATACAATCATTGAAGAAAACACTAATGTGAACACTTCTTTTTGTTGGTATATCATCATTGTTGCACATTGCGTGGTAGGACTTATGGGTCTGTCATCTTGTTGAAGACCTATAACAGGACGAAATTGCACACAATACAAAATTTGGAGGAAGATAATTGACTGTATGAAGTAGATTGTAGGAAGATAGTCCGGGTAGCGGTCAATGAAGGTATCTTAAATAGTAAAAAAAACTAACCATTGTTAACCAATATTTCACACCACTTTGCAGGGCTTCGCCAGGGCTGTCAGATTGAAACAAAGATGACAACTGAAGTCATCTTTGTTTGAAACAGTTGTCATCTTTGTTTGAAACAATTGTCATATTTGTCTCAATCTGACAGCTCTGCAAAGTGGAGTGAAACGTTGGTTAACAATGAATAGTATTCTTTTACTAGTTTGATACCTTTATTGACTGCCACCCATGCTATCTTCCTACAAACAATAGAAATTAAGTTTTACTTATTAGTGTTTTCTTTGATATCAATTTCATAATAACATGATTAATAATTTATTGACTTTAAATTAGGTTTTTTTGTTTCCTCTTCATAAATTAGGTTTTTTGTTTCCTCTTCAGTACCGAAGATAGGAAAGCTTTGTATTCATGTAGAAAATAGAAAGAAATTGTCCTTAGAATCAAAGTTTTCTCTCTGATAACAGTTTTTAACTTTAGCTCATTCAAGTCATTCTGAGCCTAAACAGTTTGGGCCTTAATTTGTATAAACAGTAATTACTTAATAGTGTCAGTTTATAACTGGCAACGATGTTTGTTTTATCTGTTTTCCTATTGTGTATAAGTGATTACACACCCACCTGTCATGTTGGAGCGACACTTAAGAACTAATAGGAAAAATAAAATAACTCACATGTCATCTGTTTAATGTTCTGGAAATTATTTGGGTTAGCTTTCAGACTCACAATACTAATCTGCTGCTTGAAAGTGTTTAGAATTGTTGCTTAATAGTGGGTACTGGATCTCAGCTTGTCCCAGTGTATAAGGAAATTCACCTAAGGGTTGGTCAAATACTTGATTATTTATTTTTTTCACTGAATAGCGTTATTAAATTGTATTACTTTTAAAAATAAGTGTTAATAGTACCATAATAGTTGTTATTGCTTATTTGTATAGTGGGGTAGTTCAGAGGACTACTCTATAACTCCTGGATGAGTGTTTGATTCTGGTTATGGTAGATTATTATTTTTCTGGTATAACAGCCATGGATTGATTCTGGGGTCAGGAGACACTCCTGTTTCTCTGGAACAGTGGAGGTCTTTTCAGGAGGGGTTCCTTTTGACCTCCCGAGAGAAGACTTTTTGAAACATACATACAAGAAAGAAGGCTTAGCAGGTCTGCCAGAAAATCTTCTTGAAAACATTGGAAAGGGCCCTACTTAAAAAGTAAACCAATGTCCAGGAAGAAACAATAAAAGAGTGGAACCGACAGTGGGTGACATCCCTGAATTGATCTACCTTGAGAAAGTACTTTACCACTGAATTTACCAATTCCTATCGGTATGGGGACTTTCTAGTCAGGTTTTGTGTCCATGAGATGGATATCCACCCCCTTCATGCCCTAATTGTCGCATACCAGGAACTACTGGTAATACTAGAAATACTAATGGTAAAAATACTTATATCTTACTATTACTGGTAAGAAAGTACTGCTAAAAACATAATTGTTGTTTGCACAACCTTTGAGGCATTAAGAGCTTAACTGCTGGTGGAAATAGGGCCCTACATCCTCACGGAGAATGATTTCCCTCAGCTAATCACTGAAGAAAACTGCCCTGATTACATTTATTTTGTGTTTGGGAGAAAAAGTACAGTGGACCTTAGCCCTCTTCAACTTAATGGAAGAGGACTGGCTCCTGGAAGGTCATGAGGCAGAGGAGGAGCAGAAGAAGGAAAACAATATGTAGAAGTGAAGATATAAGTGGAAGAAGATCAATCTTAAAATAGATAGGCACAATTACTTTTAAAAAATTTATATTTGCAGCTGTTCAATATTACACATGTTACATCAAACTGCTGCAAATGCCTCAATTACTCACGGAGGAAGGTAATGTGAGAATAAATAAAATAACAAAACCAGAGACCCTTCATGGGTTGTAGGCTAGTCAAATTAGGGTTTGTTGCAAAAGATGAGTGTGGTATTATTTTTTAATTATATATGAGTATTTTTTCTTTTGAATTTGACCAAGAAATAACTTTTTGTTATTATGATCTGTTGTTATCTTATTATTATTATTTGTTGTTATGACCAAGAAATACCTTAAAAACTTAAATATTTTAGGACTTCTTTTTTTTTTAACCAATACTTCCTAAATGGTACCTCATACCACAAAAGTTATGGATATAATAAATAAAGAAGTATTAAATTCTGTGTTGATGAATACCACAACTTAAGTATTTGGTCAAGTTGTATAGTTATAAAGTGATGATGTTGTTTCTCAATTTTTGTCAAATTTGGAAAACATTGTTTGAGGAGATGGTTGGGGGTGCGGTCAAAATGAAACACAAATAAGTTGGTGTAACCTATTTAATAATAGGCAGAATTAAATAGGTTACAACAACTTATTTGTGTTTCACTTTGACCGCACCCACAACCATCTTCTCCTCGTACGTCATCCACGGTCAACTATCTCTCATAATTAGGAAAACATTGTTGTTTTATGCCTGTAATTTATGGCCATTTAACCAAGTTTATTGACCAAATTATTAAGTTGTACTAATTTTATGCAGAATTAAATGGATTTTTTGTGTTATATAATATTATTTTTGCTATGAGGTATTGATTAGAAATCATAGCCTTAACTAAAAATAAAAATCCTATAATCTTTAACTAAAACTAAAAATCCGATAATCTTGAGTTTTTTTAAAGTTACATTTGTTAGCATTTATTTCTCCTACCTGGGTTCCTTCTGATTTCACTATAAACTATTGTTTACTTGTAATTACTGTTTATAACCTGAAGATCTTATATTCCATCTCAACATGTTTCTTAAATTTTCTTAAATATTATACATTATAATATTTTGAATGGTTAGATTGATCAACAAGGGTGATAAGCTATTGCTTTGTTTTAAAGCCAGCCAACTAATAGAGCATGCACATTTATTCTTGGTATTTTTCTTATTATTTGTTGGGTATCTGTTAATGAATGAAGATCTGGTCTAGTGGAGAACATGCTCCTTTGGAGATCCGATTTATCTTAATTAGATATTAGTTTTGGACTATCAGACATACAGTTTATGACAAAGGGTGGAGGCGTAATTCATTCATTGAAAACATTTGTTTTTCTATTATTGAGTTCTTTTACTTGTTTAATCACTTGAATCGTTTAATTTTATAATCTTATTAAACAAATTACAGAATTTGTTATTTCATGTTGTAGCTATTGCTATGGTTTATAATTTGAAATACATTTTTTTGAATTAATTTTTTTTTTTTTAGCAGAGAAATTCAACAAACTCACCAAAAACATCTACCATTAGAGTAAGTAATATTTTGATATTTTTTGATTGAATTATTTCTTATTCATTTTTTCATTTATTCAATTGTGTTTATTAATGTGTTTTCTGTGATCAATCATTCTTTTATTACATTTTAAAATTTCCAAGAAATATTTAAAGTTGCTTTTAATTTAAAGTCAAGGATATGATTGTTCAAGATATATTTATTATAAAAAAATTATTATGGAATAAATAAATAACTGCTAATCAAATAACTAACAAGTAATAAGATAACCCTACATTGTGTTGGTTTGTTTATTTTTTTATAAATATAAGTGGTTTGAACATGGCTATCAATGTATCGGTTTATTGATTTTTTTCTTTCTTGAAGTTAATAGTGTTTAGATACTATTCCCTTAGTTCATAAATGTTTTACTTATTAAAACAAACAGATTCTCTCATGTTGTTATATTTAATTTTTCTTTCTATAAATGAATGGTGTCTTTATTTAGTATACAAAACAAAGAAAAAAAAAGTATAATTATATTATTTCAAAATTTTTTGAGACAAGGTAATATTTATTAAATAAATCAATTTT
This sequence comes from Halyomorpha halys, assembly GCF_000696795.3. Taxonomy (NCBI): domain Eukaryota; kingdom Metazoa; phylum Arthropoda; class Insecta; order Hemiptera; family Pentatomidae; genus Halyomorpha; species Halyomorpha halys. Next base: position 481,004 of record NW_027111379.1, on the reverse strand, counting down.
ATATCCAAATCCGTCTCAACGCTTTTTTTTTTATTTTTTTTTTTAATTAAAAAATAATGAATGAAAAAATTAAGTGTTGAGACGGATTTGGATATAAAATTGATTTATTTAATAAAAAAAAAGTAGTTTTTCATAACATATTCTAGTAATCCTTTCTGTAACATTTTTATCACCACTCTCGAAATATAAGTTCAATTGCCTGTTTAGTAGAGTTTTTTGTTGTCAGTTATCATGTGTAGTCCTAAATGTATAATGCATTATCTGGTTAAAATCAGGTTGACAACATGGTTAGTGAATAATTGTGAGAATTTGTGAGTAGAGAACAATGTTTATTCTTTATTAGGGCTATGTTGGAGAAAAATGTTTAAACATGGATATATATGTTAAATCCAACCTCTAAGAATGTTTTATAGTGTAAAATCTCTTTTGAGTTAAGGAATATTTCTGGATGACAAGAACTTCTATAACTCGTCCTTCACCTCACTGGTGCCTTTCCTCTTGATTAAATTCTTTTATTTTGCTAGTTATTTTGTTGTTTGGTTTTTTGTATCCTTCCTTTCTTCATAGTTAAGGTTCCAATGTATGTTGGTTCTTATCATTAATTAGATGAATAATTAGCTGCTTCATATTTTCAAAAATGTTTTATTGATAATTGATTTGTTCTACGATTTAATATTTTAAATTTATTTTCAGAACTAAAATGGCTCCCAAAAAAACAAAAAAAGCTAAAGCAGCTACAAAAACTGAGGAAGCGCCTCCAGAGGCTGCTTCAAATGGAGTACCCGTTGAAAACAATGAAGCTGAAAAACCAGTGAAGGTAAATTAAATAGAATGGAATTCATTTAACTTTTAGTTTACAAATTATCATAAAATATTTTTATTAATTAAGTATATGTAATGCAGACAGTTCAGAACTTTTAATAATAGTATTATGACATTAATATGTAGAATAGATATCTTCTTGAGAGTGTAATACCTAATGTGGTCTCTTGTTGTGGTCCTGCTATTAACATTTACTATAGTTATATTATCAGTTTTATTTAATGCACAAGATGTGAACCAGCTAGATGAAAATAGTAAATGATTCTGTAAAAGGAAAACTATTTAGAATTACTAGAGAGAAAAGCAGGTAGAGGTTATGTCGCACCTGAGCAGATCCAATCCGAAATCAGGAGATAGCACTGGGTGACTACAGTTCCCACATTATACAACTAGTGTTTCATTTTAACCCTTAGCATAAGTTGTATAATGTTAAATATATTTAACTATATCATATAAGGAAAATAATTACTGAAAAAAAAAATTTTGTTGTAAAATAAAAAAATAAGATAGAACATTAATTCATAGGTACTTACAATATATATTTTTTTCAATTGTTGGATCAATCATTTTCTGTATTTATATTTTTTAAATTTTACTTTTTATTGTGAAATCCTTTCTATATTTTCTCCCCACATTTTTTTTTCTTTTATCTGTGTTTCTGGGCTCTTCCCTCATCTTTAGGATGATACATCTTAAAAGTAGTTACTTAGTCCTGATTCATATAAAGTAATTTGTCATAATTTAGTTAAATTATACTGTACACTACTTTTTTCATTTTCACTGGACTAATGTCCCTAAGTTAGTCAAGACATTAAGAAGCCCAGTGTGATGGTGAAAATGAAAAAGGTAATGTACAGTATAATTTAACTAAATTATGACAAAAGTGTTACATCGAAATAATGACAGTTTTTTATTGATTATGACTATGTAACTATTTTTAAGACATATCATCCTGAAGATAAAAGAGCCCCAAAACGTTGATAAAAGAAAACTATTTGTGATAAGAAAATATAGGAAGGATTTCACAATAAAATAAAAAAACTTGCATAGGAAATTGAAATGTATAATGTAGACCCTTCCGTTTAGTTGTTCCTCATTCTTTTCTATTCATTTAAAGGGCTGAAATGCTGCGCTTTATAGAAAGTTTTCCCAAATATATAGTTTTATTGTAATTTAAATTTCTTTTAATTTCAATGATCCCACAGATAGGGTTCATCCCTTACAAACTCTTATCGATAAATCTCTGTTTATTTTTTCTGTAATTTTCACAAGTTTCATAGCAGGAAAATTAAGAGATTAAAAGAGAAAATTCAAATAATTAGTCAAAGATCAACACGTTGAGCATTAGAGCGACACTGCATCCCTAAAAATCTTTACCAGGGGACCATGGCGTTCCCGGTAGCACCCAAAAATTAAGATTATCCACAGCAACATAAATAAAAAAAACATTTTTTTAAAAATAGATAAAGCTGAAACATTGAACAATAGTATAATTAAGAAAACTATGCATCAGGATTATGTACCTTTATATTACTACAACCAATCAAGAGCTTGGGCAATAAGAATAATTTTCCAAGAAAGGGTTGTACGTTTTACGTGAGATTCTCTAGAGTGTCTCAGCTCCACAAAAGAGCTATTAAAGGTTGTGCTTCTCATTAATAATATTACAGATTACCCTTGGGAAGTTTTAAAATCAGCCAACGGAGAAATCACTAAGTGTGTACCTCCCAGCTTTGTGGTTCAGTGTGTAAAAGGAGTAAAAAAGAAAATTAAAAAGGTTTTACAATCTTGGATAGCATAAATAAATATTATCAATGTAGAGACTGCAGTCACATTTGAGGAAAATTTCATTATTATTTCTGAATCATTATTGTACTTGTTCTTCCTTATTCATTGCCAATAAATTTATCTCCATTTTTTTATTTTCAGGAAACGGGGAAAAAATCCAAAAGGGAAGCAACAAAGAATGGACCTTCTAATGATGTAAGTGTTTTTTCTTTATAATTGAGAATGAATATTAGATGATGTTTAATTATGAAAGGAGAAACCAGGTTTTAATTGAGAATTAGCCAAGGCAGTTTGTAATGTAACTTAATTTTATTTTTTTAAATTAGCCTGTATCCAATATCATTTCAGCTAGAACAACTGCTTTCAGGAACTCATAAATAACTGCTTACTTATGATCTCCATAGATATATTTAAAATAGGTGATATAATAAATAAATAAATCTTTGAATTGGACCTTAAGGACCTTAGCTCAAAATATTTTTAATATAGGAAAACACACAGGATAATAGTAAAAGCTTTTTAACCTAGTCTTAGCAGCTATTCATACTGTTTTAGTCTATATATCTTCAGAAACAAATCTTAATGATTTTACAGTTGGGTCCATAATTCTGATTTATCATAATCATTACAAATCTTACTTTTTGGTATTTTTCCATCAGTTAGTTTTGTGATTAGATTTAAAATGTGAGGTACCTGCTATTAACCTTAAATTTGATACTCTACAACTTTTATTCCTTACATTTTCGATTTAGAAAAGCTATTTCCATGGTATAAACATTTTAAAATTACTAAATTGAATTTCTCTGCAAAGTCAGTAAAAATTGTTTTTATCCTGTTTATTCTAATTGTATTCCTAGACCTAATTCATTATTCAATGTTCTTTCATTAATTACAGAATAAAGGTTTCATTAGAGTGCACCATTTAAAAGTTATAGGACAACTTAATATTGAAATAGGTTAAGAGAACAAATTAGAACAGCAGATGACAAGCTTCTTCTTTTAGAGTAGAGAGCCTAGAACCCCACTGAGTATACATCTCATTGAAGTTTCCTCCAGCTGAAAAGTAGTGGCCTAGACAGCAAATATAGTTTTGGATAATGTCTGACTTGATAAAAAACTGGGAATGATATTATACAGCAGAAGCAGTGATTGTTTTTTTTCGATCTTGAAGTAGGATATTACCTATACATACTAATTGTATGTGGGATGTAGTGTATGATGGCAGGGTAAAATGCTTAAGACTATAATATAATTGCTACTTCGTTGTGGTTCCTGTTATTAGGATGGTCTGTTGGATATGACAATGATGGAGTAAAGAGTCAAGGACAGGCCACAGAATGGTAATACTATTATATTATCCTCCAATGTCAAAAGGTGAGAGCACCTCTGGTCCCATGATGGACACCAGCCCTGACACAGTGAAAGAGAGTACTTCAGGGCCAGGTAAGTATTAGGTATGAGGAGTGCAGAGATGAGGAGAGGAGGCCTGTAATCTGAAAAGAGAGTAAACTTTAGTGTAGGGTATATTGAAACAGAGTACTTCACCAAAAGAATCCCTGGGATGAGTTCATCGCAGAGGTGCCAGGGAAGAATTCCTGGGGTATTCTGAAGAGAGTGGCACTGGATTAATGGTGGCACTAAAGATAATGGTGGCTATCAGAACAGGAGATGGTCAGGCAACCACACTGCAGGAGACTGCGAAGCTGTTTATTGACCACACATACTTCCGGGATGACTGACCCACTCCTGGACAATGCAGAAGGTAGGCCAAAAAGTAATTGGAATCACATTGGGTTGTAATAAGTAATTTAAACAACATTGGTTCAAGTAGTAATTGTGATTTCAGACGTCTATTACAATTACAGTAGTTCATCAAGTAGTTTATATTGTTAATCAGAATTTTAATTTCATTTCCATAGTTTCAAAGTAAAGTAATTGTTATTGCAGTTAGCAATTACTATTTGCCCTTACTCTATGCTCCATGGTGTACCTGCCTAACTATTTGCCCTTATCTATGTTCCATGGTGTACCTGCCAGGTACCGACCTATGTTCACCAGGGGATATATGAGACCTTTGTCTAGCCGTGGAAACGGCAGAGGATTGGGAGGGCTCCAGGACTGGATAGTATATATACTGAAATCCTCAAGAACGGTGTCCCATATATAGAAGATAAACTGTTAGGGATTTTCAAGAAGAGCTTGGATTAGGAACAAGTTCCAAGCAAATGGAGAATTGCAGACCTGAGATTGCTCTACAAGGGAGGAGAGAAGGATAAGGAATCACTAAAGGCCTATCAGCTAATATGCCTCCTCCCAGTCGTCATTAATGTCCTGGAGCACTTTATTGCTTCAGACCAATCCTCAATGCTGCAAGTCACTCACGGCACTTCTACTCGACTCGTGGTAAAGGAATTATGGATGCGTTGCTGAGAGTGCATGAGGATGTGAATGGGGTTGCCAATGGGGATTGGATCTACTCGAGGCCACAAAGACCTACAGAACAATGTTGCATGACGCGGTGTAAGTGCTAGGGAGAGTAATTCCTATGAATATATTCCAATTATCCTCAAGGAAGATATCGTTTGATACCAAGTGAAGAGGCTAGTTGGTAGTGCTACATACTGGAGAGATTCTGCGAGAGGATCAGTGGGACCCCAAACCTATGGAAGATGCTGCAGGAGGACTTGATAGAAGAGTGAAATAGATAGTGGGTCGACATGGAAATGGACGAGCCCTAAGTTTTTGAGTATTCTCAAAAAATTCTTGATTATTCTGAGGAAGTTTTCCCCTACTATTCATGCAAGATTGAATGCTAATGATTGGGTCCTCCCAGATTATGGGGTCTCAGAATCCAATGGGACATGGAAAGTTCTGGAGAAAACTGGAGAGTTCCAGAAAGAACATTTGACATATGATGCCTTAAATGTGGAGTCCCTGAAATAGCAGAACATTTAGTAGTAGTATATTGCTTTGTATGCACTGGACAACAGCATGTTTTTATGAAGTTCTTTAATTAACTTTGACAAAGCAATGAAATTGAACATATTAATACAAAATGAACATATTGTATTAGTATTAGTACAGTTCAGTTTTTTAACACTAACTTCCAACCAGTGTGCTTGAAAAGTTTAGACTAACTGATCTATAGTTCCTGTTGGCAATTACTTTTGTCCTGATGATGACCCACTTTTCATCAGGCCAAAATGTTAACTCATTTATTATTATCAATTTGAATTTGATTGTTTATCATCATCACCTTGATCTTTTTGATTAATCATTAATCGCCTTGGCTATTTTATTTTAAAAAATTTCTATTTGATCGTTTATTATTGTATATGTTGGGAGACTAATTTGATTTTTTTTTTCAATAGGAAGAAATTTCTCCATCCAAAAAAAGGAAATCGGCCTCTACTGTAAGTAATACTTCTAATTTTTCTTTATAAAATTTGTTTTTTTGTTATAATATTTAATTTAATTTATTTATTTGTTTATGGGGCAACCCCCATACAAATAGAGTTGGCCTGTAAAGTAAATAATAATAACAATCTACAAACCATTAGATTATCACATAAGCTAATAATTTATAAATTAAATAATAATATTAGTCTATAAAATTATTATGTAAGCTAATAGCAGATGATATACCTGAACTGGGATTTCAACCTTAGAGTGAAAAAACAAAACGGAAACTACATTGGAGTGAAAAAACAAATGCTATTTCATGTTATTTATTTATTTGCTCAAGCATTTATAAATAATCATATTTTGTTTATAGAATTCTGAGAATTGTTCTCCGTACAGAGTAATAGTATGATTGATAAATTAATGTATAATAGTATAATGTATGATATAAGGGACAAAATTGAATTCTAAATGATTAGTCAGATCCCACAGTTCAGAATTCCAGATTATATACATGTTTGTTTGAGGTTTTGGTATAGTAAAAACGGGCATTAGTTTAAAATTGAAAATGTTATTTAGACTTTAAGTTCTTATTGTATCGTGTGCTAGAGGAAGGAAGTGATTAAGATAATGACAATTGGTTAAATAAGTTACTATGGCTCACATAATATTCAAATTTGTTTAAAATATTATTACTTATGTTTTTTTCCTACGAATTTTCAGAACAATTCCACTGATGATAGCCGTGGTTCCATCAAATTGAGGGCGAGAAAACCTCCTCCACCTCCAGCAACGCCAAAGGTATTTACACGGGTCCATAAATTTTACTTATTGGATATTATAGGTATAATAATTGGATACTACATATAATTGTTGGATACTATAGGTGTGTTGAAGATAAATTTAATTTTGGTTTATGAAAAATAGTTTTAATACTTAATTTTTTATGTGATACTGTATTTTGTGTTAATAGCATGGTTCCAACTTTTAAATATTATATAACATACAGACTAACTTTAAATTTGAGTTATTTGTGTCATCTATTGAGGTTTAATAAAAACTTTCTATGCAACTATCATTAGCTAAGTAAAATTAATTCCTTGTTATCAAAAAGAAACTAAAATACATTGGAAGAGGTTGGGGTAGGTTTCTTTATTTTATTGAATAAAACAAATATTTAAAATGTGACTGATTGTTTTTCCCTCATACCCTTCATGTACATCTTACGTTTGTACAAAAATTTGTGCTTTAAGCAATTTTAATTTTAAGCGATGAACCAAGTGTCATGGCTGCTACTGAGGATCTCGCTAGTTATCTCTCTGTTTATTCCATGGCCACTCTGGTATTAGCTCATGTATTGCATGGCAGGCAGTCTCTGACCTGCTTGCTACTGGTTGTTGGCCACTGGCTATCATGCCGTAGCTTCAGTTCTTATCTGATCTTCCATTGGCTCAGTTGGCAGCGCACAGTGCTCACATCTTCAGAAACTCTCCGTCCCGAGTTAGAATCTATAGACAATAATTTTTTTTTTTTTAATTTTATAAATAGAACTAATTTAATTTTCTCTGTCTTTATTTTTACTTACTACTTTTTCAGTATTAGTATTTTTTATTTTTTCTTCTTTCACTATGTCGGGTATGGAAACGGATGATAAAATAAAAAGGTAAACAAAAAAGTCTACACCTGAAATCCGCAGTACACCTGCAGCCAAAAATGAAAAAACCAGGACGTCTGCACCAATCATATCTAATGATAACAACTTACCTATCATAGCACCTCCCATTAGCGCTACTCTTGAGTCTTCCGCCAACCGTTCATTATCGAGCTTGTTCCACCTCCAGTTTTCGTCAACAATGTACAGGATTTCTTGGTGTTTGGTAAAGAACTCTCAGAAGTGATTGGACAACCTAATTTCAAGTGCTATTCTAATACTAAAGATACTAAGATTATAAAAACAAATAAATATAACTACAAGAGCCTCGTTAGGCATCTATTGGAGAAGAATTACGACTTCCACTGTTACCAGCTAAAAGGAGATAAACCATATCGAGTACTATTGAGGGGACTCCATTCCACTACCCCATCTAAAGGCATTAAGAGTGACTTAAAGGATTTGGGTCACAATGTTCGCCATATTTCTTATGTGGTACACTCCACGGAAAAATATCGCCTACCTCTATTTTTCATTGACTTGGAACCAGCAACCAATAATGCAGAGATTTTTAAAATTTCGAGGCTGGTGTACTCTTGTGTACGTTTTGAGGAACCCCGACACAGGGCTGAAATTGTCCAATACACTAAGTGACTCCTAGACCCTCTACCCCTTCACTGGTTACAGGACAGGTGAACTGAAAATTTTTTTGAACTGATCTAGATAACGTACTTGACTTAAAAATGCCATTAAAAACAAAAGAATAGATCGACTCTGCTATCGAAATACTATCCAGATCAATAGGGACTACTATCACTGACAATACTTCACCAATGAACATAACATTTTTTCGAAAAAACAACTTACCTACAAGCATTATTAACAGGAAAATGCTGAGCAAGAGCGAGGTGGCACAGAACAAGATATCTTTCAGACAAAACTCATTACAATACATTGACTAACAGACTAAAAACAGAAATTAAAAAACAAAATACAAAATTTCCAGAACTTAACACAAAACTTAAGTACCACTGATAAATCATTATGGACAACTACTAAAAAGCTACTAAAATACAAATCATTCAACCATCCACTTCCCACTGAAAACAAGATTTGGGCAAGATCAGATTAAGAAAAAAATCATATGTTCGGCCTACACCTCTTCAAAACGTTTAACCCCCATCCTGGTATCCTTATTCCAACCCATTTTGAACATATTGAAGAAGAGATTACAATTCCATTACAAATGACCCTTCCTCCTAAAGCCTTTCATCCCTCAGAAATAATGAACATCATCCACCAATTACCTTCTAAAAAAGCTCCTGGCCACAATCTTATAACTGCACATATTCTGAAACAGCTCCCTCGTAAAGCCATCCTATTCCTTACCTATATCTATAATGCTTCTCTCCAATGCACCTATTTCCCCGACCCTTGGAAAATGCCCATAATAAAAATGTTTCGCAAACCCTCCAAGCCACTTGAATATCCATCTTCCTACCGTCCTATTTCATTACTGCCCATTATTGGCAAAATCCTTGAAAAACTGTTATTAAAACACCTCTATCTAATCCTTGACTCATATCATATTATTCCTGACTGGACTGACTTCAAAACTGGTGAGTTTGGATTTAGAACATCCCATTGTATCATACAACAGTGTCATCGAGTGATTGATGTCATATCTTCCACATTGGAATGTACTGCACAGGAGTCTTCCTCGATGTTGAACAAGCTTTTGATCGAGTCTGGCATCCAGGTCTGCTCTATAAACTCGTCAATTCCTACCCCTTACATATTTCCTTTTAATCCGCTCCTACCTCTCTCATAGAACCTTTAAAGTAAATCATAACCTAGCCTACTCATCTCTCTTTCCTCAGTCCGCCAGTGTTCCTCAAGGTAGTATCTTAGGTCCCATTCTTTATATGGTTTATACAGCTGACATCCCCACCCACCCTAACACAGTCCTAACAACATACACTGATGACACATGTATACTGTCTAAACAATGACCCTACTAATGCATCACTAACACTACAGACACACATAACATCCATTGGAGAATCAAAATAAATCCTGATAAATCCACCAGATCACCTTTACTCTCCGTCGTAAACATCTACCCTCCTGTCCTACAGTATCCTTTCTAAATACTCCACTAATGCCTGTTGAACAGATTCGATACTTAGGACTCCATCTCGACAAGAGACTTACTTGGAATCCACATACAAGACTGAAACGACAAGAAACTGCTCGTAGGTTCCGATTGCCATAACATCTACTTGACAAATGCTCTAAAGTTCCCATTCACTACAAAAGATTATTATACACTACGATAATCAGACCAATTTGGACATATGAAATTGAGCTCTGGGGCTGTTCCAAACCATCAAATTCCTCCTGCATCCAATCCTTACAATCCAAAATCCTACGTAAAATCCTTGATGCTCCTTATTACGTTACAAATAAACTCAGCCACAAAGACCTTAACATTCCATTCATTGCAGATTTAGCCCTAAACAGATTGCATCTTTTCATTCCAAACTCCTTACCCATCCTAACCCATTAATTCTTTGTATCTCATCCTAGACAATCCCTGATAATCCTCCGAAGCGTCTGAAAAGAAGATGGCCTCGGGACCTTCTAATTTAGATTTATTCTTGAAGTACCACCAATGGGTGGTTTCTTCCCAAGATTTTCAAGTGCATATGAAACATACTACATATTTACTTATTATAATTACTATTTGTACAGTTGTATTTTATTGTTAAATAAATAAAAAAAGCAGTTTTCACTTTATTTTATCTTTTAAATTTATAGACGCCTGATAAAAAATCTGCTGCCAAGAAGTCTGCTAAAAAAACCCCTGCCAAAAAAGTAGCCAAAAGCAAAACTACTGTAAAATCACCGGCAAAGAAGACTTCTCAGTATGAGGTATTTTCTTTTCTTTATAATTTATCATGCATTGTTTATCTGCTTATTACCCTTGAATAATCTAGTGCTGTAACTGTTGGAGGAGAGTGGGTAATCTTACATGTGTGGTATCCATTTTTGTCCTAGTGAAGTTATGATTTATTGGGACTAGTTTACAATTGAAAATAAACTCTCTTTCTGAAATTGAACTGGGCAATAATTACTAATAGATGAAAAGTAGCCGTATTATTATATATTAGCTAATTATTTAGAATTTAATTTAAGTCCTAACTTGACCTCCTTAAATGAAACTATACCATTATTTTGGTTGTTGCATTTAAATGAAAACTACAGATTTACTTTAAAATTAGAGTCAAGAAGTTCAGAGAGAAATAAATAAAGAAAAACAAATTCATGACCTTTTTTTGTGGTTATCAAGTGTTATGTGATTGAGTGTGTGTACATGCTTATAAGGTTGTCAATGAAACAACTGTTGTGATCACTAAATACAAACAATAATAGATTTTCAGTTTTCCTTCATGTCTTTCGTGGAGCCACTTGTACTGGTATTGGTATTGGTGTAAACAACTTACTCCTCTCACAATCTTCGTTAGATGGCTCTGTCTTGTGCTGCAGCAAGTCAGTTTAGGGTGTCCAGGAAGGCCCTGGCATCTGCCTTTATGTCTTCCAGCCATCTTATGCTGTGCTGCCTTACTTCGTTCAATGAAATTCCTCAGGCATGACTTTTTTTTCCCAGCATCTCAGACTTACCTTTAACTTGGTTTTTGACTCAGATGACTGTTGGACATACCAAAGTTAATGTTAGTGTTGCAGAAAATAGGTCTGCTTTTAAACAGCAAAAGAAAAACCTATTTATCTGCCTACTGATTTATTATGCTTTCATATGCATACGAGGCACTAAATACATGTAGGACTATTGCTTTATGGAAGAGGCTAATTTATAGAAATCCGGCATGGTTTTTAAGTGTTGAGAGGGGAAATCAGTTCAACAAAATAGGCTCTTTCTTTTGATGTCTATCTAGAGGTTGCTGTTCTATACCACAATGGGTGTTCAGGTTAATTACCTGGTATTTCACCTAAATATTATGAATTAACCTAGGTGGGAATTGGACCCATATTGTTCTGAACTGGACAAGGTGACCCTATGGGAGGGATCCAACATACTTGGCTATCATGGCCTCTTGTTTGGGACGAAGTTTAACCTAATTTTGATAAAATTACTATCTTTTGTGCTTGGGACTATAAAATATTTTATTTTGGCTGAATTAAGAATTTTATTGCATGTATTACAGTATCATTGAAGACATGAGTGGGTGAAGATGTTATGTTAAAACCATTGTTGCTTAAGTCTGTGAGGGCTTTACTATTTTCTTTTACTTACTGTTTGCTGAGATGTAAATGATGACATTTTAACCCTCACCATCCTGTGGTATGACTCCATGCTGACTAGGGTTTAAAATACTAAACTTTTCTTCTGTTTATAATATGGAGTTTGTAATGTTCCAAATTTTTCTAATAAACTTAACTTTTATTTAGTTAGTAATTAAATTTGATTGTTTTATTCTCTCCTTAATTTTTATAAACTAAGGAAAGTTTGATTTTTTTTTACTATTACATTTTGTTTTAATAAGCACTCAAATCCCATTAAGCATTAACAAATTTTAGTTTTATCGAAACTAATAAGAGACAAGAAGTAAGTAATTCGTAAAATTGGAGTAAATTATTTGTGTTTGGATTTTTGATGTGATTATATACAATATAAAGTAATATCTTCTTGAAAATGATCTGAACTAGAATTTTGAAGTATAGTGTTGAGTTGACGGTAGAATTATTTTTTAAATATTTCCAATGGATGGAGGAGGAGCGTCATATTTTCGGAAAATTTTGAGAACCTATTGGTTATTGATTGTGAAGTAAAATAAAATGGTGGGCTTGTGGATCTTTATTTATCAGTCAATATAAAGTTTGTAATGCTGGATATTTAGGGTTTTTTACGATAAATTTGTTTTGAAGAAAAAAAATTTAATTGAAATTTTATGTTTTTTTGAAATTGCTTTTAGAATTGAAAACTGATTCTAGATGAAATCCATGGACATTTAGAATTTTGTGGTTTGATTAATATTTTTGTTCTTGATAAATCAAGAAATATATCGAAACATTTATTAAAGTTCAATTTTCACTTCTTTGAAATTTTCTTGAATTTTATCAGGTTGATGCTATAATTGATGTGAGAGAGTCAAAAAAAGGCAGAAAAGAGTACCTGGTTCGATGGAAAGGGTACGGGCCTTCTGATGATACTTGGGAGCCCGAAAGGAATCTTAAGTGTCCTACACTTCTTCAGCAGTTCAAGGAAGTAAGGCCTCATTCAAAATTATTATTGTTGCATGGATTTAAATAGTTATTTTTATTTTTTTATATTTTATCCAGTTTTAAATTCTTCAATTCTTTTCTCATTGATCATTGTATCAAAACAACTTACTTTTTGTCTCTTAAAGAATGTTTCTATTTAGATTTGATTTATTAATTTTATTTTTTTTGTCCTGTTATTTTTTTTAAAAGTTAGATTTTCTGTAGTTAGTTAGGTTATGGTACATGTAACCAGCCTTGGGCTCTAGATTAAATGTAATAATTATTAAAAAAAAAGTGGTGTTAGTTTTTATAATAGAATATAAAATAAATTTTATTTTGATACACAGTCCCTTCAAAATAACTGTAATGTACAGTTAAAAGAATACACATCTAACAAGAAACTGAAATGATAAAAATAGCTAAGTGTAAACAATGATATTACTGCAGACAGGGGTTTCTTTCTCTACTGTGGTTCCTCTGTAGACTAACAACCCTGTAGACTGACAACCCTAAAGCTAGCTAGCAGGGTTGTCAAAATGTAACAACAGTCTACAGCAGTGGTTCCTTTTTTTGTTCGTGGAATCCTTTAGGTACCAGAATAATGGCAGAATCCTTTTGAAAGAAGTAGGAAAATGGCGGAACACCTGCATCATGATTTGATACAAATGAAGTGATCCGCCTTTTTAGCAAAAGCTGAAAGGCTAGGATACCTACACAATAAAAACTGTAAGGTAAATTGGTTAGAATAACTGAGTTGACATGGAATGACCCACTCCTAAATTATTACCCAGAACCCTGGTTGGAAACCATTGGTCTATAGTGTCAACTGTAGAAAATGTCAAATACAGAATAAAGTGATTTTTCTTTTTCAAAGATGTGCTACTGTAGCAAGCAGCGATATATGCACAGACGCATGTACACACTTTTGTACATGCCAGAAATGGTTTAATTTAAGTTTAATGTATATATTAATGGAGTACATAAAATATTTTACATTATACAATGTAATCATTCTATGGTTCCTTATTTTAAAGTTAGATGATAATAATTAGAAAATATAAATTCTAAGGTTCTTTAACAGTCTTATTTTTAGAATGTTTCCATGTGTTCATTTGTGTATTTTGTTGAGATAACAAGTGAAATTTTTTAAAAATATGATCAGTACTGAAACAAAAAAGTGTAGATGCTATGACTAGGTCTTGACTTAGATAAGATGATTGTATTTATTTCTAGGGTGCTGGTGGGGTTGGGTTGAGGGAGGTCTATAGGTATGCACTGTTCCTCAGTGATATGCCAATGTTGATCCTTATTAATTTAGTATTATTATTTATTATGCGGCATAACTGTAAAGACTAATATATTATACTTTTTGTTTGTTTCAGAAAAAAGATGCTGATTAAATCTGCTGACAATTTTTCTACATTATAATATAATGTTTGTGAAATGAAAATTTTAAAGCGGTACATAAATATGTATATTTATATATACAAACAGTATATATATATATGTGTGTGTTGAAACATGTATATATTTCCTTTTTAGTTTTAGTTTTTACTTTTTCAAAAAAACAAAAAAAAAATTATTTTAATGCATCATGATTTATATAGATATCTAATTTATGGTTTGTGTTTAACCTCATTCTGGAAAACACCTCTAGATTTTCTTCTGTTACTAGTTATTTGCATTTAATAATAAATAAATTTTTTTAGATTATCTGACTATTATATATTTTATTAGTTTGGTCTAAAGTAGAGGATTGTCATGAAGAAAAAATTATTTATTTCAATTCGATTGGGATATATTTGTTGTAGAGGAAGTTATTATGAATTTTATTTAAAATTCATTTTGAACTAATGAGGTAGGCTTACATTCAAAGATTGGAAAAATAAAGTAAATTAAAAACAAAGCGATTACCTTAATGGTTAATGTAAGTCAGTTTTGTTGTTTATCGTTCAAAATATCATTCATACCTAATGAAAATAAAGTACAAAATAAGTTTTTATGTTTGTAAATTTTATTTGTTCTTCCTAGCTCATGTTTAACGATGTTTAAACTTAAAGCGATGTTTTAACATAGGGTATATTCATTGAGATGAAACTGATAGACTTATTCTATTAGATTATCGTTTTCATGAAATATTCCTAAGAATATGATTTAAATATTCTGACCTTAAGTGAAAAATAATTCATCTGTCTGTTCCTCATGTCAAAAAAAAGTACTGTTAATTGTTCTTTTATAAAATGGCTAAGAATTTTGGTAGGTTGAGGGAGGGATAGGTGACTCATCATTGCTTCAGATCAACAAACTCTTTATATATATTTCTATTAGGTTTGCTAGTGATTTCTTAGTGGTAATGCAGCTATCCACCCAAGTGGCCCAAAGTGGTCATCATATTGAAGAAATTATTCCTGTTAATTTTTCTAGGTAGTATTTCCAGTCTAATAAGATGTTTATTCTGAAAAATAAAATAAAATACTCTTGATTTGGGATATTTAATTTCCAACTAAGTATTTACGTTTTTGTATCATTGTTTCTTATTAGTCGTTAGCTCATACTGTTTTACTTTAAAATTTGTGTTGTGAATGGAGGTACAATATTTTGAGAAAGCCCTACTCAATGGTTTCAGCTCAAAAATCCCCATTTCTAGATAGACCAATCATCCAAGCTATAGTTCTTACAATTGCCAAGGAATTAGGAGACACAACATTCAAAGTATCTAAAGGTTGGCTGGATATAATGCTTTAGAACCTGGCATAGCATGGCCAAAACTTTTATTAAAAATATTTTTGTATAATTGACAAAAAGAAATCTGGATTTTCCTCATTCGGATTTAAGTCCGATGAAATCTCTCAATCTGAAAGTAAGGATAGCTTAAGGTTCATTTACATTATTCACTCAGTATGTAGATAGCAGCTCCCCTACCTAGACGGAACTTCTAAAAGGTCAAGTAAAGTGTTCAGAATCACCAGCTGCGGGGACTACTACTTGGAATCTCTGAAAAGTCTTAAATTTATGAAATTAGAGACTAAGAATTATAACAGGAGCTATGTAGTCCACAATTGGCAGAATAGAGGCCCTCCATAGGGGACAGGAGAGATATGAAACTCCTACACCTAGATGTAAAGCCAAGTCTGTCCCAGATCATCCCTTTCAAGAAAAGGTGTCAGAGAAATATGAGCCGAATAAAGTGGCCAAGTATTCTCCACATCTCTCCAAAGCGGGGTTCTGAAATCCATGAAAGGCAAAGAATGATCAAAAGTAATAGAAGACAGCACTCTCTGGCTTGAATCTCTGAAACCACAAATCATTCTTACCATCAATATGTTATTCTTACCATCAATACCATCAATGTGTTAAAAGTAAGAACACTCCTGAGGAACTTAAAAAATATCTTGCCCTGCAGTATATAAACACTAAGCACCCAAAGGATGAGTGGACTTAAATGTATATTGATATATCAGCCACAAATGCTAAATAAAACTAATGGAATGGCTAGTATCCATTTACAGTTTCTTGTAGAGAACAGTATTGTAAAGGCTGTTCCAACTGGCTTTGCTTCTTCTGACTCGGGATGTGCAAGAAGCTATCTGCGAAGAGTAAAGATACTTGGTAAAGCTGCCAGTACTTATCAATGGATTAGGAGCCGTCCACCACGCTCATCACGACCCCATACAATACAGAGTTTGGCAGCGGAGGGATAGTGCGCTAGGATTGAGCATTAAACTATTTATTATTTAAAATATTTACATGAAATTACATTACAATTGTTCGATGGGTACTATTTGATTTCGAAAGGGAACAATTCTGTTAGCACTATGGTATAGCGCAGCATTCTCTTTTGAGTTCTCCAGCCCTCCTTGCTCGCATCTGTTGGGAGCCTCCTCCAGCACACAGCCTGGTCCAGCCCTTCTGGTCTGAGTCAGTGTCTGCTTTTTCACATTCTCTTCTCTTGGTGGTTGTAGACTGGGTGGTTGAGGCCTTCCCAATATAAAGTGTGTCGGGTCGACCACCTCCTTCCACTAGTACGATGGGACTCTTCGGAAAAGGAATAGTTCTCTGCCACCTGAGGGGAAATTCCGACTTGGGGAGTGCGAAGATCCCTGTTTTTCTGGACAACCTGGCATGGTGTCTTTCTATTGCAGGGCAGCCCAACACTACATGCTTTACTGTTTCAGGGACTCCTAACATGGGGCACCAAGGATCAATATTCTTCACAAAGCTTAGCAGCTTTCCCCGGAACCTAGTATATCAGTTACTTATTATTAGTATATCAGATACTTATCAATTTAATTACCCAGACATATAATGTGTATAAATGTATATTTTGGTGAAATTAACCGCAAAAGTTAAGTGACAAGATTTGAAACAATGGATTTACACCCAATTGACAGAATTTTAAAATACTCAACCTTCAACTATGAATGATTATTGATTAACTATTGTTGGGAAGATTGTTTAATTTTATTAATTCAGGGTGGGGACAAATATATGTTAGGAGGTCTATAATAGTGCCAACAGACCAAGCTTTTGCTGCATCCTCACCTTTTTGCTCTGTTAGTGTTGTTTCAGAATTTCCAACAAATAAATATTTGTGCTCTCCACACTTTAATAAATTAAAGAATTTTCCCAACAATAGTTAATCAATAATCAACTATAGTTTAAGATTGTATACTTTAAAATTATGCCAATTGTGTATAAATGTAGTGTTGGAAATCTTGTCACTTTAGTGGTTCAGTTTTGTCCAAATATACATTTGTAATATACATTATATGTCTGGGTAATTAAATTAATAAGTACCTCATAAACCAATATTTGTGAATGAATAAAATATCACTGTTTACTGAAGTTGAAGTGTTTACTTAAGTCTAAGTGTTTACTTAATGTATTAAACCCTAAATTTTCCATTTCATTTGGAAGTATTTACTTATAGTTTTCCCAGTGAACTCTTTTTTATTAAATTGAATAAAGATGAGTAATAACTTTGTGATGAAAGAAATTGTATTTTTTAAGCTCACTATCATGCAGCATTTATATTTTTAATTAAAATTTCTGGTTTCAAATCTACCTATGATCGACTTTTAAAGTATATGGAAGGTAAGAAATTACAGAGAGAGAAGTAATATAAGTTTTTGTCATTTTTTGAGTGAAAGCGTCAATTATCTTTCTGATTTTTTCTATTTTCTAAGTGATTTTGAAGAAAAGGGACGAGATCTTAGTTCTCAGAAAATGTAAGAAATATCTGTGTTTTTTGAATGATCCAGGATTTCAACCAGGTGTAGCAGAAGATTTTCGGGTTCATCATTCTACTGTGAGTGAAACTTAGAGTAGAGTAGCTAATAGAATTTATGTTGTTGAATTAAATTCCCATATATGTTAAATGCCATGAATGTAAAATACCTATGGTTATCGGGACTTCATGTGCACACAAATCAAAATTAAAAAAAGTCAGCTTTTCAGCTTTTGGGGATGGTTAATAAGCAGTATACTTGTGGCTCAAATGAAATTATAACAAGTGTAGATGTATAATGGCCATGGAGTGTATATGATTTGAGAATTGAGAAACAAAGTTGCATATTTGGAGCTATTTCTAAACTTAAATGTGTCTTTTGCTTGCTTGGAGACAGTGGATATGGAGTTACGCTATGGCTATTAACACCATTTAAGAAACCTCAAAATAATGAAGAATTATGTAATAAGATTCATGTAAAGGAAAGAGTTATTGAATTTGACCAATTGAAGCAAAGATTTCCAATTTCAGGTAACAAAGTTATATTATCTTTCAAAATGTTATAACAAATTATTGTGCTGTTTTGCATGCCAGCAAATATTTAAAAGGTGATTTTTAGTTAATATTTTTCAATGACTTCACCAAAGATATGCTGAAGGCCAAGAAGAGTATGAAATAGAAGGTATCTGGAACAGAGGCATAATAAAAGTAATGAAATAATGGGATTACCTTAATAGACTTGTGTAATGTTGTATATTTTTCATTAAATAGTGCATATTATTTTCTAATCAATATAAAAATCATCCTTAAGGTATATTTATATGAGCTATTGTATAAAATGAAATATACATTAAAATGTATATAAAAATATAATTAAAATAAGTTAATAAAAATTGTAATTACGTGTTCTAAATTGGTGTTACAATTCAGGTTCATAAGGCGGTTCCGCTACAGAAGAAAGGTGTTCAATCAATAATTCTTGTTGGGTTTGATGTCCAGTTTGATTAAGCTGCTCTAGTAAAACAAGCCTCTGTAGTTCTGCTGTTGATAAAACTTCTGTCTCGAGCCTAAATTTATTCTTTTTTAAAATTATTTTAGCGTGCCCGACACAATTACTTTCGTTTGAAATAGAATCCTCTTGATGTACCTTATTTAGTATTCAGTCATTTTGTGGCTCAATTTCAATTGCTTGGGATACACAATTTTTTAAAAGTATTCTTTCAGTCCCACAGCTTGATTTTTTGTTCCCAGTTATATTTTGATCACTTTATTTTCCTTCAAATTATTTATTATGTGATGATTTTCCTGTATTTTTCTCAAATTATTCTCTAAAACTTATACTTACAGTATAAGCATATTTATTTTTGGTGGTTTTTCCAGTCTTTACTTTTAAGTAAAAGGTATTATTTAACTGAAAACTCTTATTCAACTTAAAATGTTCTGAATTCAACCGAATTTGCTAATTTTTATTTAATTGACCCATTGTTATTATCATAGTTATTCATTTGTTTAATCCAGTTTAATAAAGCTGAGTTTGCTGTATTTGTATTCCTTATTTCATTACATCAATTTATTAAACTGAATTAATGAAAGTGTTTTGTTCGTGATGGGCAAGTTTGGGCCAGAGAGACTAATATCATCTGTGCTATGTATACCTCGTTAATCGGGATGTAACGATAATTATTAATTAATTAAGATTGATTATCCTTCTAGAATAATCAATTTTAATTAATTAAGATTGATTATCCTTCTAGAATAATCAATTTTAATTAATTAAGATTGATTATCCTTCTAGAATAATCAATTTTAATTAATTAAGATTGATTTCTGCAAAACTATTATTATTATTATTGAATTCCTTTCCAAAGGCTATTTTTTTTTTACCAGATTACCAATTAAATATCTTTATGTTTATAAAATATTGTTACCATTAATTATTTAATATAAGAAGGGGTGGAATTGTGTAATATAATAGTATATAAACTACTTAAAGGAACTTGGTATTTATTTACAATGAAGTGCGATAAAATGAAATTATAAAATAGTTGATTCAGATTAATGGTTTGCTGTTATATATGTGTATGATATTTTATATCAATTACATTATAAGTTATCTAATGCATATCTGAATGACTGCTGAGTTGGGTAGTGCATGTCGTGAGTGTTGACGTCTTAGCCGTGGGTGTCGTCTTGTGCCTAAGGTATGGCGTCTAGGTCTGACTAGCCCTTCTTAGGACTTCTCGCCGAAGTGCACCCTCATCTCCCTTCGGTCTGCCTTGTTCTGTCTTAGTCTTCTGTACCCGCTTCTCTCCTCGTTCTGCTTTTGTTTTGTGCTTGCGTACTCCTTCATAGAAGTGTTACCTTTTCCGAATCTTATTTCTCATTGGTTTACATTAGCCAAGCCCAAGAAGAATGCTTTACAAGGGACTAAACAGTGTTTGATACCGATGTTTGTATAAACTAACTGAGTAATGGTTTTTGTCCTTTTCGCCTCTTGTATCCAGGTACGACAGGTATCGGAACAGCTGTGGCTAAATCACACAAAGACATTCGTCATATTGCTGTTTAGAACGTCAATATGACGTCAGAATTTTTAAAACCTAACTACGTAAGAACATAAAATAGTAATGCAACAATCGAGTGGAATCACTGGTTGAAAACCTGTTCAATACCTCGAAGTGACGAATGGATAAGGAGCGAATCTGAGGCCGCTCAGTTTGTCATATCTCAGTAATGCAAATTATACGGTGCTCCAAAGTAGACGCCTAGAGAGGGATGCAGTGCGTAGATATTGTGGAAAAATTAGACATTTTCAAAAGGTTTGTTGGCAAAACCATTCTATTCTAAAAATAAGCGAATTCAACCAAGAAATAACATTTTTTCTATGAATGGAATATGGTCAGGGTGCGGTCAAAAAAACTCAAATAGTAAATGGGTGTTTATTGAGCCAACGTTTCCACTCTCATATCTTTGAGGGTCCTTGCGCCTTTTGGAGCTCACTCTACGGTACACAATGGTCCCGATGTCAATTTTCCACACTATGTCCCGAAAGCCCGCGTTATAACGCGCCACGCGTTTGGACTTTTCCTTCTCTATCTTCTCTCTTACCTTGCCCCACGTTTTTCGGATAGCCACTCCATTGTCGATAATTTTCTCCCCTCAACAGTTGTGTTTCTATAATCTCGCGTGCGCCCTCGGAGACCAAAAAGAATTTCGACGGGATAGAAACCCGTAACTGTGTGAAGGGAGTGGTTGTAGGCCACTATCGCTCTCACCATCGCTGCATCTGGTTCCAGGCCCTTTTGCAGTTGGTAAACTCTCAGGTGATCGCTTAGAGTACTGTGGAGCCACTCTATATCCCCCCTCCCCCTACTTTTAGGATGACCAGGGGTGTTCAGATGTCATTTAACCTCAAGGGCCTTCATTTCTTCCCCAACGTTGGCATTATCAAACTCCCGGCCTGCGTCCGACGAGATCCGTTCCGGGGTTCCGTAAAACTGGAACCATACACGCAGAGTTCCCTGCACCGCCTCCGCTGATTTCTCTTGAATCAGGTGTGCCATAGCAGCTTTACTGAAAAGATCGAACACCGTAACCCACTTGTAGCCTCTCCAGGTGTAGGTGTCGATCTGCAAGTCTGCGAGTGGTGTGTTCGTTCGGGGCGTTTCCTTGGGTGGGTGTCTATCATACTTGGTGCTCAGGCATACGTCGCATTTTCCAATGGTTTCCTGAATAATTTTCCGTATCCCCCACCAGCAGTGCTTACGACGAAGAGCTTGGTAGGTCTCGTTTAGGCTGCGGTGATTGGTCTTCCCCTGATGGTTCGCCATGGTGAACTGTTGCTTCCCATCTCGGAGGGTTTCCACCAACATTGTACAATGAATGAAGGTTCGGTCCACGCCTAATTGTTCACGTCTCCAAAGTCACCGAATCTTATTCTCTTCACGCCTTTTGGTATCGCCATCTTCAGGATTGCCTGACTTATTCGCACCAGAATGGACTCCCTGTTTGGGAATAGTGTGCCCTAAAAATTTTATTCGGGTTTGTCCCAGTATTGACTTCTCTGCAGATAACTTCAACCCGAATTTCCTAACCTTTTGGAACACTACATGAAAGTGGGACATATGCTCTTCCTCGGTTTTGCTGAACACTAGACGATCGTCCATGTACACCTGGCAGATGGACTCATCGATTCCTCACAAAAACTCGTCCTTCAGCCATTGAAACGTGATGGGGACATTTTTCAGACAGAAGGGCATCCTTGTGAATTCGTAATGCCCCCTTTCGATTGTAAAGGCCGTTTTATGATGGTCTTCCTGGTGCATTTTGATTTGGTGGTACCCGGCTTTCAAATCCAGAGTACTGAAAAATGTCGCCCCACCTAGCCTATCCAGGATATCTTCTAATCTGGGTATGGGATATTTCTCGTTCACCGTATTGTCGTTAAGGCTTTGGTAATCAATCACGACCCCATAATGCTCTCCCTTATCTCCTGGTGCGCTTTTCTTCCGCATTGCCTACAGAGGGCTGTTATAGGGTGACTTACTGTCAACAATGATGTCCTGTCTCTTGAAGTTCTCCTCTTCTTCTCGAATGTGCTGCTTCAACGCATGCGGGCACCGCCTTTCTTTTGCGTACATCACTTTCTCCTGTTTCAAGGGGATTTCATGCATGGTTTGTCCATTGACATACCTGAATATCTATATAGAATTCTCTCTCTCCTCCGCACAGCTTCCTCAGCGCCTTCCGGCTCAGGATAGTATGGGAATCCCCATCCCCGACCAGGGATCTCAAGCCGTTCACTCTGATGATAGGCAGACCGCTGCTCTCACCTAATTTCTAGTGTGCGGTCGCTCCTCTCCTGGCATCCTCCTCAACTGTCCTGTCTGGATCTTCTTCCTTCGTATGCTCGTCGCCAGCTGCTGGTTGGCGGTTTATTCCTCCGACCTCCTCTTCCTTCCACCTCTGTTCCTGAGGCTTCTGAGGTTTCACTAGAGGACTCACTAGGTACTTGTGACTCACTAAAGTCCTCTCGTCTTCTCCGCCGTATCCGCTAGAAATTTATTTCCATCGGTTCTCCTGGTCCCGCCTCTGACATTCTGTACATATAAGGGCACTGTCGTGCGAGGTGGTCTTCATTGCCGCACTCAAAGCACTTAGTGCGGGGGCCACCAGTTGTCCTACTTTTCAGCAGCCATGACATTTCTTGTCTACCTTCCCTTCTCCATTGCGTATTCTGCCCTGGTTCGGTCGCCTTTCTCTACCCGTACATTTATCTCTACCACTATACCTGGGTTCTCTTTTCTTCCATGGTGTTGACGGATTCCTTGTGCGGTGGTACGGTTCTCTGCTCCATCCTTCATCATCGACATCTATCCTTGCATCCTCCTCTCTAGCGCTCGCGTCGATCATGTCTTGGGCACATTCCACAAAGATGCGGTCCCGGGGTAAACCTTCCCTTTTCTTTGTCTCCTTAGCCAGTTGCACCTTCATTATGGAGTCAATGACATTCATCCTCCTACTGACTACATCCGCTCCAAGTCTCTCTCATCTTTTCTGTTGCCAGATTAAACTGGCCTAACAGCGTGGTTGCGTACTGTCCGCTAGACTGCCCGTTCTTTCTCCTCGCCCGCAACATGTAGAAAATGTCTTCCTCTATGGACCATCTGCCTCCTCCATAGGCCTTGTTTAATCTTTCCTTCACTACTGGCCATGCTGTTTCCTCGTCTGCCTGAATATGGTTCAAAATACTTCGCTTTATCCGGCATATGAGCGCTGCCTTAAGGGAAATCGCATCATTCTTGTCCAGCAACTCCCCTGAGACCTCGGCTGTCATGGAGAGGTTCATGATGCGATCTCCTCCTTTAATCGAGTGATGATTAACTCACCGATTTCGCCTGAGAACCGCTCGGGGTCTGAGATGGCTTTTCTAATATCCTGAGAGGTTGCTGTTCTCCCTTTCATTTTAGCCAACATATTGGCGTGAGCAGCCGCGGGAGTGGTCTCTGGTAGCGTGGGTAGCACCAGAACCGCCCCAGGGACAGCCGGGGCTGCAGGAACTCCAGGAGCCGGCGAGTTACACCACCGAGATCTGTAGAACTGGCGGCCTCACTGCGGGCTGTGGTTGTGGTTGACCATCACCATTAATCACCTTGGTCAGTAAAAAAAAAGTGAAAATATTGGAGAAATAAAAGAAAAGAAAGCCGGAAGAAGAAAGAGAAAAAAAAATCCTTGATAAGAGAACAGTTAAAAAAAAACTTCAATCAGTGAACAGAGTTCCCGGGTTTCGGCACCACTTACGAGCACTTTTACTGAAAGACTTAAAAAAAGGAACAGAATTGTAACGCATGCTTATTAAAATGATACTGCCTTCATTCTCTCTGATATGATATGCTCCTATATCCATTATCAGTGCTTATTTACATAGTGAGTTAGGATTAAGGTTGTATTGAGGCCTTGTCCTACCATAACTTGTAACGTTGTAACTTCAATATCGTCCACTAAATCTATTACTATGGAGTGCAAGTAGCTTTAGCTCTCCAAGATCATTTTTACGACAACGTCATCTTCAGCGTTTCATCCGATCTGTGTGCTGGTGTCGTAATCGGCCATGCATTCTCAAAACTAAAGGTAAAATTTGGAGTTGGAAAGGCTCCAATCATGGTATCAAGTCTGACGACCCATCCCAATGTAGAGCCATCTATGCTCTTCACTCACCTTACACCAGATTGTAAGCCAGTTACAATGCAATCCCGGTGCCACTTTAAATCAGACTCTATCTTTATCCAGTATGCAATACAAAACTTTTTAGGAAATGTCATAATTGAAGGGAAGTGCAAGCACTAATACATTTTGTTTCATGGTGGGGACGGCTATTACTGATATTACTGAGTTTAAAAGTAAAACATTATCTGGTAGAATTGTATACGACTACTTACTGAGTCCATTGACAGTGTGTCCAAAACTTGAACAATTACATACCCAATATAGTAACAGAACATAACCTTCTCACAATGTTTCACAACATCTGTCATTTCACAATCCTATTTATCACCACCACATTCCCCCTTTCTATTTTCTGAACTAAAAGTCAGTTACATAATTTTTTTTTTAGATAAGCAGGAGTTTTGATGGTGTGGCGAGGTCTTGATGCCCTAATGTCAGGACAGGATGGGGACAATCACTTTGGACTCAGGTACATGTTACTGAAAATGAGCACAACAAGAAACGTATGGTGATTGACTACTCGCAAACAGTGAACAAATGTATGTTACCTGTTGCATATCCACTTCCTAACATTGATGAATTGGTTAGGAAAGTTTCTGCATACAGAAGAAAAACCATTCACAGATTTCGAAGCTGCAGATAAACTCTACCGATTCATAATCGGGAATACCTTATGGGGTGACAAATGATGTTACCTGTTTCCAGCGTGTTGTTGGCAAGGTTATAACACTAGAGAAGTTAACTGGGGTGTTTTCGTACTTGGATGACATAATTGTATTTGGAAATGACAGTAACGATTATGATTTGAATCTTTTTCTACTCCTTGCGGCAATTGACAAACATAATCTAAAAATCAACAAAAGTAAAAGTAAATTCAATCTAACTTCCATACATTTGCTTGGACACTTGGTATTTCATAATGATATAAAACCGGATCCTGAGCGCCTGAAACCACTTTTAGAAATGCCACCACCTGGTAATGCTGCATCACTAAAGTAGGCTCTAGGATTCTTTGCTCACTACTCGAAATGGATCTCTACTCAGATAAAATTAGGTTACTGACTGACTGTAAGTCATTCTCTTTGGATCATTAGACGGCCCAAGATATTGAAAACCTGGAATTGGATATTGCTGATGCTGCAGTAACTTGACAATAGATGGCATTGAGAAGATGGTAGTAGAGACTTTGAGTCAGGCTGGTCGGTCTGTGGCATTCTTCTCACGAACACTCACCAAATCCGAACGAGCACATCCTGCGATTTAGACGGAAGCAGCTGAAATTTTCTTTTAGGAAGAAATTTCCATCTTTTATCTGATCAGCAAGCACTATTTTTTGTATTTAATCGAAAACACTCTAGCAAAATTAAAAACGATAAAATTCTACGTTGGCGACTCGAGTTGGCCCAATTTCAATTCGATATAACCTACCGCTCTGGGAGAGAAAACGTGATGGCTGATACCCTTTCCAGACTTTGTAGCTCGGTCTCTAACGGACGGTTGTTGGAGTTACATCGATCGGTAAACCATTCTGGTGATACCAGGATGGTTCACTGGTTGCGCTGCAGGAATCTCCCATTTTCTATTGAAGACGTTTGAAGAGTAAGTTCAGCGTGAACAGTTTGTGTAGAAGTTAAGCCTCGTTTTCTCGAATCCACAGGTACTCTTATTTACGAATCAACATAGACTTCAAGGGACCAAAAAACGAGGATCTACTACATTCTGACTATCATTAAAGAATATTCTAGATTCCCGTTCGCTTTTGCCTGTAAGGACACAACCTCTGTAACTGTAGTAACGTGTCTTACAAATTTGTTCATGCTTTTTGGACATAAATCCAGCTTATGTCCATTCTGATAGAGGCTCTTCCTTTATTTCACGGGAGTTATTCCTACACTCCAATGGAACAACCGCAAGATATTCTACGGCATATAATCCAATTAGAGCGGTTGAACGGGACCTTTATGGGAAAACCATAAATCTAGCTCTAAAGAACCGAAATCTCCAACCTGTGATTGGGAAGATGTTCTCCAAGAAGCTCTTCACTCCATTAGATCGTTGTTGTGCACGGCTACTTACTGTACACCTCATGAACGGTTCTTCAGTTTTCCTCACCGAACCTCAAACGGAGAAGCTCTACCTTCTCTAAATACTTTTAAAACGGAATGTAGGATCCAGCAAGTATGACGACTTGATTGCCTTGAGGCAAATTTGGCGAAAAGATGGAAGCGAATCTACGGTATCGCTAAGACAACTTGCCCCCAGAGGTAACTCGTATCTATTGTTCAGAAATGAAGCTCCTGAACAAATCGAATAACGAAGAGAAGCGACGCAAATCCAACCTGACCTTGAAAGAACTGAAGCAGACCAATCCTCAAACCTACAGCTGGATCAGAATAACTCAAGTCAGCTAGTCCAAAGTGATTGTCCATCCTCTCCTGACATTGGGGCATCAAGACCTCGCCGCACCATAAAAATTCCTGCTTACCTATGACTATGTAACTGACTTTTAGTTTAGAATAAAGAGGGGGAGAATGTGGTGATTATAAATAGGATTGAACAAGTGTTGTAAAACATTGTGAAAGGCAGAGATGGGCCAAAATTAGCTATAGCTAAAATAGTCATGGATACGACCCTTATTCATAAACCATTGATAAATAAATATCGTATCCATGGCAATTTTAACTATTAGTTTCATATTTGCCCAACTCTGGTGAGAAAGTTATACTCTGTTACCATCGCACTGTTGTGTATGCAATTATTCAAGTTTTCCATTTTATGTTGGAGGTGTTGTTTATTGTGAATAAAAGCCTAATTCTGGCCTTGGTTGTATTTCTTTTTATATAAAGATGAAGTACAACAATAAGTCGGTGAAATTGTACCACATAGAAACTACAAAATTAATGAAAGATCGATGGATGGCCATGTGTAATAATAGAAATGGAAGATGGTCCGGGTGCGGACAAAGAACAACTCAAGTAGTAATTAAACTATTTATACTGAGCCAACTTTTCGCCCCACGTTGCAGGGCTAAAAAAGATACAAACACATAATGATGTAAACATGAATGAGAAAAGTAAATGAAAAATTAGAAAGATGTGCAGTGAAATGTAAAAACTAAATAAGAACGATAAAAGATTATAGACAATTATGGAAATGGAAATAATAACAGATAAACGAGTGGCAGTTGAACAGATTGGTTGAAAAAGTTACCATTTAACCACATAAGACTTTAGATTTCATCTTTGTGGGATGAGTGGGAGGCGTCACGTAAGATCTCACTCCGGCGGCCTAAAACCCTAATTATAGTCATGACATTTTCTTTACGTGACGACAATCTTTACTATCATAATAGTGAGACTGTATGACAAGATATATAAGTTAAGGTAGGATGACACCTGATAATGGCCTTAATTCCTACCCACATAAGTAAACATGGCCTGAAACTATAAATGTAGGATTAATACTGGGAATAAAGCAGCATATACTGAGACTTTGAGTGTGTTTTTTCTCTCCCAGTCTTCCTTTTTTTTTTTTTTTTTTTTTTGCTATTTTCACTAGACCCATCGTAACTGGTGCCGAAACCCGGGATCTTTAGATCACATAAGAGTTTTTTTTTTGCCACTTATTTTATTTTTATTTTGGTTATGCCCTCTCTCAGCGGACCAAAGCATGAACTCGATAGTAAGAGCCGCAACGTTTGAAGTAGACAGCCTAGGAAACGTAATTCCGGCGGCTGCCGCAGAACCCCCAGAGACTCAGCAGGAATCTGTACCCCAGCCAATGGTGGAAGCCCCACCAGAACAAGAGGGGTTTCAACCTCAACCACCTCTCCCGGCAGTCAGGATACCGGAAGCACACGCGAACGCCCTTCAGTGGATTAAAATACGTAGACTTTTGGGAGCCCTTAATTATTACCAGCGCTTTGTACCCGAAATGGCGGATCATTTGGTGCCCCTTAATAACTTGTTGAAAAAGGGTTCCTGGATAGTCATTACCCCGACTATCGAGAATAACGTGCGTCGATGCATGGAAGAATTGCAAAAGGAACCGGTCCTCGCCTTTCCCGACTTCCAGAAACCCTTCACAATTACTACAGACGCAAGCGAGTACGCCTTGGGAGCTGTGTTATCTTAGGATAGCGAAGGAGGGGAGCGTCCGGTAGCGTATGGTAGTAGACGGTTAACAGAGGCGGAGACACGTTACAGTGCCCTTGAAAGAGAGTTGTTGGGTATAGTTTGGGCTGTGGACCACTTCCGACCCTATGTTTTTGGGAGGAGATTCCGGGTCCATACAGACCAGCGACCTTTACAGTGGGTTGGTAAGCTGAAAGAGTCATCGGCAAGGGTCACTCGCTGGAAGGAGCTCCTTATCCAATATAATATGCACATTGTGTATAAGCCGGGTAGGGAGAACGTTGTCGCGGATTGGCTCTCCCGAGCTATTACTGTCAATGCCATAGATGAAGAACGAGGGGAGCCGTCCGGGGATGTTTGGCAATTTCTAAGGGAATGGACGCCGGGGGAAGAGGATGACCAGGAAAGACCAGAACGGGAAGAGGGCTCTCCGACATCAGGAGACGACAGTTCAGAGGGAGGAAGGCCCGCGGAGATGGAGGATGTGGAAGAGATTATCAATGACAAACTCTGTCAAATTGTTTGGAAAACTAGAACGGCCGGGTTGATGAAGATTGAATATGGGAAGTACGGCAAAAGTTTGGTTACCACAGTCTGGTCAACACCGGGAGCGCGGGAAGACCAAATTTGTCGAGCACTCAAAGACGCGTCCAAACCGAGGAGGACATACCACCTTTACGTGGGGAATTCTGTAATATGGGAGAAGATTAAACGGCTGTGGCGGACGGAGCAGTTGGGGATGGACCGCAATTTCATCCGGTGCACAATGCTGGTAGAAACGGTTAGGGACGTTGGAAGGCAAAAGGAAGTGACCCTCACGTACCATCAGGGGAAAACGAATCATTGAGGGATAAACGAGACATTTTTAGCACTAAAACGCAGATACTTCTGGTGGGGTATGCGACGGACGGTACAGGAGACAATAGGGGGTTGCGAGTTTTCTAAGTCATTGTTTTAGCAAACGTTTAACTTTAACAGAATAGCCAGCAAAGGAGTGAAATCAATGTTTGAGGAAACGTTAATGAATACAGTGATAAAAGGAATCAAATTTGTAAGCGTTGTTGAATATTGTGGTTGAAATAAAAGAAAGATGTGCCATTGAAGAAGGCTTGTGGTTGACTTGACCGAATGATAACGCCATTACCACAGAGAAGGAAGAGTTCTTCTTCTAATATTTAGAGGGAAATAGGTGATGCGAACGGAGAACCAATTGTCGTCGATTTAGGTGTCCGTCGAGAAATACGTTGTACGTTGGTCTGGTGGTATTGAGGGTCAGAAACAGAAAAGGTTCGGTGGATAAGGTTTTTAGCAACATTATTAATTTGGTGATAAGGGTATTGAGAAAAATAGGTAAAGCCCGATTAAAGCCCTTCATAGCGTTGAGAAGAACTGGACTATAATTCAACCTCACCTCATTTCTTTCTGCTTTAAAACTTTGCTGTAATTCTGGTTACCTGACGTTTCACGATACATTGTACCACCAAATTAGCGGACTGCGATGGGAAACTGCCTTGGTCCAGATATCTCTAATATTGTTCTTAATGAACTCTCGACTCTATAATAGCTCTATTTTCACAAGACACAATTTTCATTAAAAAGGAAGTGGACGATCTCTTCCCTGTCCTTAATCCTGTGACAGAATTCCCGAGATTCCTCCAATATTCACTGATTGCTATACCAAACCCATTTATTCTGGCAGACTCCTCAACTATTTTTCTTAACACCCTTATCACCAAATTGTTAATGTTGCTAAGAACCTTATCCATCGATCCTTTTCTCTTTCTGGCCCTCAATACCATACCAACGTACAACGTATTAAACAGATCCTATTCTACAATGCTTTCCCTCATAAATTATTAAGTTATCACACAAAACAACTTTTTTTCGTTCCTGAGTATAATTGTTAAATAAACATGATTCACTGCTTAATACAATTATTTTCATGTTTATATAGTTTAGATTATTACATTATTTAGACAAAATTAGAAATTTAGTGGTCTGTTATTTATTAATTAATATTATTTTTTTCAATTAGTAACCTCGAAGCACTGCATTAAATTATTAGACGGGGTCTGGTAAATGTTAGGTAGGTAAAGTTTGTTTTTACGTTTATTATTTACTAGCTGACCCGGGAAAGCTATGTTTGAGGATGTATATAGGTTTAAAGTTCCCAATTGATAGTGTGATATAAATTATTTTATTTAGTTGAAATTGAACATTTACGTATACTTAATTATCCTGATTTGGTAACATAAATTGAACCAAATTTTTTTTTCTTCAGAAAGAGATGAATCTGCCCACTGCGTTAGTACTATATAAGTACATTAGTACTATACTGAAATAATTGGGATCAATTGGTATATCAAAGTGTGGACAAATATTTTTTGGTATTGAAACAAAGTTGACATTCGTTTTTAGTACCTCGAGAAACCCATAAATACAAATTATCAGAAAATAAAATAAATAACTCACTAAACACGACTCAATCTTATTGTTTCCTTCTTAACTATGGCTCTCGTCATTCATTTTATTGAGTCATAGGATTTTGGATGGGCTGGTTGTGGTGATTCTGCTCATTGCCTGGCAAGACTATCTGCCTTTTCATTTCCTGTAATCCCCCAATGTCTCGGAATCCATTGTAGGACGTACATTAGTGCCTTCGAGTGTCAGGTCGTGAAGGATGGATTTGCATTCAAAACCAGCACCTGTAACAGCAAGGATAGATGCTTGAGGGTCAGAGAAGAACTGCATTTCGGTCTTGCCTTCTAGACAATGTTCTTGAAGCGGTGAGAATAGCTGCTATTTCGCTGTCGAAGTTTGCACCTTCCTTTGCTACTGCAGTGCTGAATTGGAAATCCCTTGAGTAAACCCCTCCAGCTCCAGCAATTCTAAAGGTTGATTCAACAGATCCGTCCGTATAAATTAAAACCAATCCTTTTGAGCTATAGTTTCCAGGGCTGTTGTTTTTACCTCGTAACCAAGTGTGTTCTTATCAATCTTGTATAGGAGTTGCTGCCCTGCCTTACTTGCGTGATCGTGGATTGGGAAAAATGGCTGTATAAATGGTTCCCTCTGTTCACAGTCAAACCTTTTTCTTCAAGTATCCCGACTTTCAGCATGAAGTACTGCCTTGAGCCGTTGAGTCGGGATTTTGTAGTTTTCCCAAAACCCTGGGTCCGTTCTTTGCATTCGTTGGTAAAGATACACTGGAGCTCATTTATGTGATTTAGAAAATGTTTATATTGTTGTCTGCAACTTCTTACGGAGGTTGAGCGTAATACACCCAACGAAACAAGTAAATGCAAATATTTATTATATTTTTTTTTCTCCTTTTTCGTTTAAAGAATGCGCTTTATTCTTTTGAAACCTCCGTAGTTTCCGTTTGTTAAAAAATAACAAAATTATTTATTAATATTTTTTTGAACATTTTGATATTTATGTTTTTGTGATGATAACTAGATAATTTTTTTTTCAAATTTGCAATGGATTCGAAAAAAAAAAGAATGATTGTGACAATAAAACTTCAGTTTGTATAAAGAAATGTATTTTCCGTATAATAATTTGGAATATGACCGTATTTTATTTAATTATATCAGAGAAGCTGTGGTAAAAAAAAGTAAATAATATAGCGCAAATGACGTAATGAGAATAAATAACGTAAATGAGTTAATGTGTGCAGATAGTGATTGGTGGTATCGGCATTAAGCCTTCGGGTATGTTAAGCAGTTTATTTTTGAAATACATTATTTTAAAAAAAACAACTCTAAATACTTATTTACAAAATAACTACATTTTTTTTAAAAAGGTTTAAAATCTTCCAATACTAGAAATACACTGAACTCCACGAAAGTGGTACACATCTATTCGCTGGACTGATGTAAAAGTATGAGAGTTGTCTTTATGATAGTATTTACTTTTGAGGTAGTATTGTCACTTTAGATTTGGCTTAATAATTGACAGTGTATGTAGCAGCAGTGAAGTTACTGTCGCGTTAAAACCAGTTACAATAACTTTAATGCCACAGAAACTCTCTTGTTACTGAAATGATGGAAACTGTGTAATAGTTGTCATCATGATATGTTGTAACCCTATTTTTTTTTGTGAGCTCTGTGTTTACGGAGTTCGGGGGTCCACCCAGCCTCAGAAAGTGGGTACGATCTGACGGTGGAGCGTGATTCTGACTAAATCACCTCCTTGCACAACCGTCTAGTTACAGTAATTAAAGAATGAACCCCAACCCTTCATGAATTGTAGTGGTACGGATTTATTTATTTTTTTTTTTTGAAAGAAGAAATAGAAAACAGGTCAGGACAGCTTTTTTTGTTTTGTCCTTGATGGAGGAAATAGTTTATTTTCTCCATAATGGAACAAATTAGCTCCACCTTGATATCTTGGACTAGCTCGGGGTAAAAAAGTCAGTTATTTCATTACAATTTTCGATTTCTTTAACGAAAACCATTTACAGTTAATAATCAAAATTAATGACTCTGTTGTTCATAGTTGAGGGGAAATAAAAAATGGTGGCTGATTCAAAACGTTACTGAAAATAATTTTTCTACTCGGAGCCTCATATCTTCAAAACTACCTACAACGCTAAAAAGTCTAATGAGTCTCCATAGTGCTGTTAATGTTTAATTAGCGGACTCAGCAATTGCTAGATAGATTAATTGTATACAATTGAAGGTTTGATACAAATTAATATATTTAGTTATTTACACATTGGATTAATGATTTAATTAATTGTTTATTATACCTATTTAATATCTAGTAGTAAACAACGTTATATAATAAAAATATATGATAAAAAATTTGAAATAACTTCAACACGACTCCACGAGTCTACGCCAAACTCTGTGATTTAGGTCTCATAAACTGGACTAAAGAGCACACACCTGATCTTATTACACAAATTAAATCTAAATGGTGGTAATGTAGGTTAAAATAGCAGGTATTTAGCTTTAGAAATTGGATAGTTTAATTATTAAATTTCTTTTAAAAATGGCATGAAGGGTTTGAGATGACGCTAAAAACTAATTTCATTTCCTTATTCCAAAAACTAATTTTGTTAACCTACTTTACTTCAAGCCTCATTAAGTTTTTATGATTTCTTTGAATATAATATCTTTCAGTGGAGTCAGTAATATTTTTTCTTATTCTCCGGAGAGAGGTGAATCTATTGGTAATAATAACCGAGAAAATGCTGTATACTTTCTGAGCTTCGCACCAAAATCGTTTAATTTCGCTGTTATTTTTTTTTTTACTTGAGAAATCGGAAAAGCCTATAAGTAACCTTCCTAGGAAAATCCTGAACAATTAGCAAAAAACCCCATGACTATCGGATGAACGGTATGACAGCGAATAAAGTACTAACAGACAAGTATTGATTTTATATATTATAGTTCCCGAAATAAAATTTTTCAAAAAGTATAATTTTTTCCAAATAGCGAAAAATCAACATTTAGCGAATTTATTTTGGCATATGTGGTAGAAACTACTAACCCTACAAACGACTTACAGATGTTTATTAGCCCTCTAGTGAGGAATGGGAATAGGCCATCATCAATAGCCATTTCCATCAAATTCACCAAAATAAATTATAAAATGTTGCTATTTGGAAAAGAATACTTTGGTTTATGGAAAAGTGTATCTCAGAAACTATTAGACGTTCAGATTACTATTAGCACACAAGTTAAGGCTGTTTGAACTTACTATGATATAGTTGACAACTTATCTTCGTAGGAGCAGCAGTTTACATGGCATTTGCAAAGATAACTTCACAAAATATTGATTTTTCGTTATTTGGAAACATTGTATCTCGATAACTATTGAACGTAAAGAGCCCTAGAGCTCATATTTTAGCAAAATGATTCTACTTTAATTTTTTTTATTATTGTATTTTTAAGAATATGTCGTTCTAAATGAAAATATTAGGTTTTTCTTGAATAAAATTAACTTCAGAAGGCGTGCACTTTAAATTCTCCAATATTTATTTTTAATGACATTTTCTGCTCCCTTGAATAGCCTAGATAAGAATTGAATATTTTGTTAACAGAAAATAGCGCGTAATTGTTTCGAATGAACTAAAAAATGATTTTTTTTTGTAACTTTTTGAACAGCCACTATTTGTATTTTAACTTACCATGGTTGGTAGAGTTATCAATTTCGACTCTTAACTATATATAATTTTCATTAAGATAATCGCAAATTGGGGTGAAATAACCCTTTTTTTTCTTATCCTCCGCTCTTGTGGATTGTGAGTATAAAACTGAGATCAGCAACATATTCGAGACATCCGCGCTCATAAAGCGGGTTCCTGAGTGAATTCCAAAGAAAAGATTGTGTTTACTTTCTTCATCCTCGACCCTGAAGATCCGGCGCTCCTTGAGGATAGGCCACGGAAGGCCAAAGTGCTCCCTTAAGTGGGGGTTGATCGCAGGGGGGCGTGACCTTGGCAGCTACCGATGGACTGGATGGAGTCAGTCCTGTCCAAGCGGCATCGTGTTTCTGTAGCTCCTAGGCACGTGAGTAGTCAAGTGGATTTTTATTATTGTTAGTTTATATTTATATATATGAAAAAAAGATATAACTGTGTGATATATTTTGATCACCATAGAAGTTAATCACAATGTGATGGTTATTTTTGTATTTTATTTTTTGGGTATTTTTGGATAAAAGACTTCGATGATTTTTTATCACTTTTCATTTAATAGTCCTTTGACTTCAATATCTATAACCCATGAGAAGCTATCAAAGCTATCGAAATTTAAAATATCCTCTGTCAAAAAAAATATATATATATATTTTATAGTTCAAGATTTTAAATAAAAATTTGAATTCTACGTGAGGTGCTTTCGGAATATGCCACATTACATTAGAACTTCTACATTATGGAAGATTATTTTGTTCATTGTACGGGGTTTTTCGTTAATAAGGGGCTAATATAAAATGAACACATAAATGAAATATTAGAATAGTATACACATAGTCAATTAAGTTGTGATGCCTCTAAGTTTAATAACAAGATAGCACGATTTTTATACTATTTAAAAAAAAAATCAAATAATTATTCTAGTGACATCTCGTGTGAACCCTTATTTTTTTAAATTTTTAAACCACAAAATTTAGTTTGGGAATCGTGAGTTTGTACATTCATATGAATGTAATTATTGTGGAGTGAAAAGTGTTAGTAGGGAATAAAATTAATGCCCGCATCCAGAGCGGAGGGTTTCCGTAATAAAGGGGTTCAAATGTATTAAATATATATTGCAATGACCGGAATTGTCCTTTATAGAGAGCCAACAACTTTTTTCAAAAACATTTTCTGAATTGTCCAGTAAGCTTAGACTGATTCAGTTGCATTCACGTAGAAAAAAAATTCAAGACCACGATTTGGAATACATAACTCTCCTAATCACATGACTGTATTGAAAGCCATTATTATTTTATTGAGTTTTTATTTTATTTTGCTTTCTTTTACAAAATATTATAAAGCTATTAAAATTTAATCAATGACTAACTTCGATTTCATAAAAGTTTTCATTTAGACAGTTACAGTTTTCATAAAAGAAATTTAATGCTATTTCTTGTAAAATTCTTACCTTCTTCTTTGGCAAAAACATTTAATATAGAAATATAACAGTTTAAGTTTTGCTCTTATTTATTTAGTAATGAATTGTCATAGAATTGTTATATTGAAAATACAAAGACTGATTTTATGGAGCTAGTCATTTTGATAAGGCTACAACAATACATCCTTTCATAATTATTTTATTTTTGCTAACGTTATTTTAAAAAGTAACTTCCTGGCTAAAATTGTTGTTTTTTCTACATTTTATAATTTTCTTCAGCTTTACTGATTGAAAACTATTTCAATTTTGTTTTACTACGAATAAAGTGAGGTACATCTGAAGTAGGATAAACTCAACGTTACGATTTTTATAATATATTAAAAAAAAAAAAAAAAAAAATCTAAAGACATCTCAACCATTACTTTATACAACATCCACAGTTGGGCAAAAAGAAAATGCAATTGGCTACAATAACCAAGGACTGTAATTTGAAATTATGTAATTGAATTACAATTTTGATTAATTATTTAAACTACTTGATGAACCAATTGTAATAATAATATTAATGATGTAAATGAAGGGTCAGGGATTCAGTACTTTGTAAGGAAATAGAAGTAAAACAACGTTTATGCAAGGAGGTGATTTTTTCAAGATCACGCTCAACAGTCAAATTTTTACCCAAGTAAGGACACACAATTTATGAGGCTGCGTAGACCCTAGTAGGATTCCAGAACCCACAGGGTTGACTCACGGCTACTGTAATAGAATTCGATTCCGGGTGCTTGGAGTTGATTACCACTTGCCATTCCGCTCCACGAAATTGTAATGTGGTCCGAATTTTTAGTCACTAGTTGAACCAAAGTTATTGCAATTACATTGGACTGTAATTAATTGCAATTCCTTTTTGCCAAACACTGACAATATCTATATATTTATAGAATTTGATAGGTCTCTACACTGATGTATTGATTATTTATTTCTATTAAAATGATGAAAAGGTGTTTTTAAACTTAAGAGACCGTTATAGATAATTTTATAATGAATTTTTTACTTTTTAATTTCCAGACATATTGTTTGGATAAATGTTGTACGATGGAATAGAATATTGTATATACATCATTAAGAGGATCCAAATGATTTTTTTATATTTTTAAATTAAAATTTACTAAGTTACGCATTTTTCTTTTTTGGTTCATTAAATGTAATGGATTATCTGCAACAGATGGGATGTATCTTTAACATTCCTAGAAAATATAGCAATTTTTTTTTTACTTGAT
Source organism: Halyomorpha halys (assembly GCF_000696795.3). NCBI lineage: Eukaryota > Metazoa > Arthropoda > Insecta > Hemiptera > Pentatomidae > Halyomorpha > Halyomorpha halys. The sequence goes on along the minus strand of NW_027111379.1, from coordinate 443,127 downwards.
TGTCTAATATAATGCTTTAAATAATATATGATTTTTAATGTTTAAAGAAAAAAAAGGAGGAGAAACTTGAAATATTCCATTTTAATATAAATGACAATTTTCTCAAAATGACTGAAACGATTCTATTTTTTCTTTAATGTTTCGCCAAAATCAGCCATTTCAATGCTTACTATAGGTCAGTCAGCCATTTATTGGAAGCAAAAATAATTTTTTTAAGCATTTTAACGTTTACAGGGCCATTTATACCATGTAGTTAAGATGTAAAATTTAAGGACACTCAAATTATTTTATTTTTTACGAGAATATGATTGGGGGTGCGGTCAGTGAAGAACACAAATAAGTAAAAATTTATTTATTAGTGCCAAAGTTTCGGCCAGAATTTCTAGCCTTAATTAGGGCTAACAACAAAAAAAAACAAGATAACAACCAATGAATCTAAAGGTATATAGAATAATTAGAAAATCACTAACAATATGGATACATAGATAGTGTTAACAGACATGAGTAGCTTAAGTATTATAAGAAGATAGTACTTATCTTCTTATCTTAAGATAATACGTATCTTGTTATTTTATTATCTTGTTATAATACTTAAGCTATTCACGTCTGTTAACACTATCAATGTATCCATAATGTTAGTTATTTTCTAATTATTCTATATATCCTTAGATTACTTGGTTTTAATCTTGTTTTTGTTCTTAACCCTGATGAAGGCTTGAAATTCTGGCCGAAACCTTGGCACTAAGATATGTTTTTACTTATTTGTGTTCTTTACTGACTGCTCCCCAAACCACCTTCTTCTCATATATATCATCTACGGTCAACTATCTTCTCATCATTATCAATTTTATTTTTTAAATTAGTTAAGATTCTTTTTTTTTTTTTTTTATTTCAATATCGATTTAATGGTGAACCTATAAGGAATGTAAACATATCTGTATTGTTACAAAACGTTGCTGATAATAATGTATAAAAGCAATACCAGCGCTTTTATAAAGTGTGTTATTGTTAGAACTAAAAATTAGAAATATACAGATTGGTTCAGGGTTAAGTGCTCTAACTGAAAGTATGAATTAAGGATTTCAAAACGATAAAAAATAAATAAATATAGTGGTATATA
>NW_027111379.1:430535-441957 GCF_000696795.3 Halyomorpha halys | reverse complement strand
AATGTAACAGTCTATGTAATTCTATAGAAAGCTATAGCAAATTTTATAAAATTTATTAAAAGAAATTCTACAAAAAAAGTTTACTTTTTTTTTTTTTTAAAACGTGATTTTCAGCATTAAATTTAGGTAGGATACTGTGAGTTTTAATTGATCAAACTTTCCGAATTAGATACATTTCCATATTAAAAATAAAAATATATCAATAAATTATTTTCGGACAAAAAATGAGGGATATGAGTTTTCCTGTCTAGTTATTTACTTCAAACAACCAGAAAAAAAATTAATACCTAAGAAATTTTTTTTTAATGTGAAAAAAAAAAGCTTTTTTGATGCGTTAAAGTCAAATGTTCCAAAATTACCTATAAGAAAAGGTAAAATATACTTGATTTAAGTTGTAAATATGTATTGTTTTTATATTTTATTAAATATTATAAAATTTCTTCATCTTCGTTTCGTTTCAAAGGTTTGTTCATTTCATTACCTATATAGGAAAAGATAAAATATACTTGATTAAAGTTCTAAATAAATATTGTCTTTAGATTTTATAAAATTTCTATATCTTCATTTTTCTACAATAGTCTGTTTTTAAGTAATATGAAAAAATGAAAAAAGAAAATCAATAAAAAGTTTTGATGTAACATTTTTTTTGAAGCGTTAAAGTCTCTTGCATGATTTCCAAAATGTATGAAAAAGTAAATTATATCTTATTAAAGTCCTAAACAAATATTTCTTGTAGGCTTTGTTAAATTTTATAGAATTCATATATCTTGATTTCATTACAATTTGTTGGTAGGTTTAGACAGAGAAGTCTAAAAAAAAAAACTAATAATAAATTGTCCACATTTATAAAATTACTTTCCCTATAGTTTTATGATTATATGATTTTTTTTCACATTATGCACTTTTAAAATAATTTAATTTTTTAATTAAGTTTAAAAAAAACAGTTCTTTTTAATTTTTTTTTTTTAAATTGCTACAAATTTTATATTTCGTTCAATATTTTCTACAAATACATGCTCACTTATATAGCAATACAACCATTAATAAATGTAATTAGAATATAAAGAAATTTAAAAAAAATTAATAAGTAGAATGTTTATGTAATATGACGTAAACATACGTAATTATGCGTCAAATTCTCTCTTAGGTGAGGGTCAATGATGCTCATATTAACGGTAGTCTTGCTCGAAATAAAGAGAATTCTCGATTATTAATGTCTGCAAAATTCATATTTATAAGCGGAATAGAGTTCTAGAATTTGCTGAAGGTTAATTTAGAAATCAGATGTAGCCTGATAAACAGTTCAAGTTGTTTTTGTTTCTTGTGAAGCCTGTGGCGGCAGGTTATTTTGCATTAATGCAGAACGGTGGTACTATAATTTACAAAAATCTTGTTTATCATAACGATCATAGTTTCAAGAAAGGTTGTAGACGAGTCGGAAATTTGGTCGTTTTGTGCCGAACCTAAGAGAAAAAACTGGTTTTATTTAAATTATACAGGAAGCCGACTGCCATACGCGAACTGTTCTCCACTTCGTCTGGAAAAGGAAACTATTTCGAATAGATTTTAATATTTTTTCGAAAAAAATAAAATAATATTTAATCCTATTTTTGTGCCCGTAAGTTTGTTGGAAAAGTTATCTTAATTATTTTAGTATTAATTAAGATTAAGCATAAATATATATATATTTTTTAACTAATTTAATATATTTATTTATTATTTGTTTGGGCTGGTTTCGATAGATTAATGGAATATAATATTTGTTTGGAGGGGCATCAGTTTTTTTTTTTTTTTTTAAATGCTTCAAACATTTTTGATTTTTTGAAAACCGAAAACAATTTGGAAATCTAAAATTGTAGTTTCCAGTCAGAATGATCAAAATACTGAATATTGAATTTCAACAATTAATAATCTTTTACAATTCGTAAAATTTAACGTTTAATCATATAGCTATGAGGTTTTTGACATAATGGCTACTTATTGTTTATTTTGTTAGGATTTTATATTGATCTGCTGTGTACCATTTTTTACTGTATCTGTTACTTTACCTTGCTGTATCATTACAACGAGCCATCGTAAAAAAAAAGGAAAAAAATGCATTTATTAGAACTGTCTTTGAAATTGTGTGGCTAAAAAAATTCGGGATATGATTACCCTTGAGGTGGTTGGAATAATTCTAGTGAAGAAGAAAAGAATGAAAAGAACAATTAATATTGTATATTTTTAATAATGATTGATAACGAATCAAACATTTCAAAATTATGCGTTTAAACCTAACATACAGTTTACCGAATTAAAACTTCTATAGGACGGAATCAAGTATACAACAATACAATTATATTTTTTTACAAAGTATTTTCATCGAAATTCAGTGATATAATAGTATATGAAAATTTCACAAACCATTACAGTAACACAATGAATAATTGAAATATAAAAGTAATGTAAAAAAAAATATATACATTAATAATAACATCAACTGCAATGATGCAATTACACTCAACAGTTTATTTTAATGCTTCAACGTTTTGGGCCTTAGTCCATTATCAAAGAGACAATCTAATAATTGTTTTCACGTTATTACATTATTACTTCCTCACATTATACCAATATTTTTGAACATACCTCATTTATGGAATAGTCACATTTTTTAAAAAATATGTCTTCATTTGCTGGATGATTTTCTAGGTCATATAATCTTAAAAAAAAAAAGAAGCAAATATGATAACAGTTTCATTTTAATTTTATAAATTGATTATTCATTTACAAAAATATGTATATAATAAAAATACAACAACTATGTTTTTTAATAATGTTGAATTATGAGCAACATATAAAACAGAATGTCAGTTAAATTGTAAATAAATTAACCTTTGTAAATAAGTGAAACAGAGTCCTAACCTGTTGAAGGTAGGTTTTATTGTTGATGTATTAATAAAAAAGGAGAACAATTTTAAAGAATAGTTTTTGTATTGTGAGTGTATGGTTTTTAGTGAATAGCCATATTGGTTTTTAGTGAATAGCCATAAAATATGTCTTTTATGATCTTCAAAAACAAAAACAAATAACAGTTTCATTTAAATTTTATAAATTGGCTACTCACTTAAAAAACATACACTCTGAATACAAAAACTATTCTTTAAAATTGTTTGTCTTTTTTAATAAACATATCAACAACAATAAAAGCTACCTTCAACAGGTTAGGTTCTTAATTTATTTACAATTTAATTATAAATTTAAAACATTTATAAAATTAAAATGAAACTGATATTTGTTTTTGTTTTTGAAGATCATAAAAGACATATTTTAAAGAAATTGTGACTATTCAATAATTGACGTATGTTCAAAAATATTGGTATTATGCGAGGAAGTAATATGGTAATGACGTGAAAACAATTATTAGGTTGTCTCCTTGATATTGGCCTAAGGACCGAAACCTTGGAGCATTAAAATAAACTGTTGAGAGTAAATTGGATCATTGTAGTTGTGTTATTATTAACATATATCTTTTTTTATATATTATTTTTATATTTTAATTATTAACTGTGTTACAGTGTGTAGTGATGATTAATGAAATTTTCATATACTATTATATCACCAATAGTAACTTACAAAGAAGGGTATCATTTTGGTTATGGTACTATCTTGTAGTTAAAATTTAATTATTACAAATATAATTAAAATTGACTATAACAAAGATTAAAAACGTAATATAATTAAAATAAATAAATACGACATTAATTAAAATAAAGTAAATTTATTTAAATGAAAATAGTTTTTTTCTCAAGAAGTTTGCCTATTTTTCCTCAAAAATTCCTCTCAAGCTATGTTTTCGTTCTTTTAATAACTGAAAAATTAGAATATTCAATCTGATGAAAATTTGTGTTTTAAATTCTAAATACATATGGGAGTTTAGCTTCGGTAGTGGCACAAATTCAAGAAAATTTTTATTAGATATTATCGCATACTATCACAACTCTGGTGGTGACCTAAGGATAGTTTGGATAGGGATTCTGATAGTTAAAAAAACTATAGTTTACGGGATTATGTTTGGAATAAAAAATAAAAAAACTTTTTTTTAAGTGTTTATATTATCAAAACAAAGCAGCGAAATGGACTCCTATTTGTTTATTTATTATATATGGATTTTAATTATTTAGCGCAATAATTATTGTATGTAATTAATATGATATAATAATTGTAATTAGCACAATATTAAATAATTATTATGTATTATTCAAAAGTGGCAGCCAGTAATATAAAAAGCACTTAAAATTACTTTTTTTTAAGTGAAATTTATTTTTATAGATTTAAATTGGTTGAGAAAGAAAATAGGCGACAATGTATTTATTTAGTGTAATAATTAAATCAATGATTTAAGATTAATAAATTTAATTGATTTCAACAGATAGTGGAGGGATCACCGTCCAAAATTTGTATTCTCAGTTGAATGCGTTCCATTTGAACACCTTCACGTAATTCATGTTTTCGCAAAATTACATGTGGCCGAACAGAACCGGTACCAAACACGAATATTCAAGGCTCCTTCAGATTCTACTCCAAGCGAAATAGTTTGCGTCCTTGGAAAAGTACTGTAGAGTATTAAAACCTGCCCAGTTCCAGTCCTGGGCAGGTCAATTCGTTTTAATGAACTTTGAAGTTGAAAAAACCAGCTCTTTAAAAAAAAATTTTTTTTTATTATTTATGTATTGCTATTTACAACTGTACATTATAATAATAAGTAAATCTGATCTAAGTTAAATTGGAGTGTTACAGGGGTGTAGAGAAACTACTCATTGGTAGCACTCTAATGACATTTAACTAACACATTAACTGGTTTCGTGGCCATCTTCTTTTCAGACGCCTTGGAGGATTGTCAGGAATGGAAGAGGATGAAAGATTAAAAACTAAGGGGTTTGAGTGGTTAGAGAGTTTATAATGGAAGGAGTGATATCTGGTTCGGGCTAGATCGGTTACATAGGGAACATTAAGGTCTTTATGAATGAGTTTATTTGTGACGTAATAAGGAGCATCAAGGATTTTACGTAGGATTTTGGATTGTAACAATTGGATGCGGGAAGAATTTGATGGTTTGGTGGAGCCCCAGAGCTCAATTCCATATGTCCAAATTGGTCTGATTATTGTAGTGTATACAAATTTTTTGTAATGAATGGGAAGTTTAGAGCGTTTGTCAAGTAAGTGTTGTAGCAATCGGAATCTACGAGCAGTTTCTTGTCGTTTCAGTCTTGTGTGTAGATTCCAAGTAAGTCTCTTGTCAAGATGGAGTCCTAAGTATCGAATCTGTTCAACAGGTGTTAGTGGTGTATCTAGAGAGGATACTGTAGGACAGGAGGGTAGAGGTTTACGACGGAGGGTAAAGGTAATCTGGTGGGATTTTTCAGGATTTATTTTGATTCTCCAGTTTTTACACCATTCTTCAATAGATGTTATGTGTGCCTGTAGTGTTTGTGATGCATTAGTTGGGTCGTTGTTTACAGAAAGTATACATGTGTCATCAGCGTATGTTGTTAGCACTATGTTAGGGTGGGTTGGGATGTCAGCTGTATAAACCGTATAAAGAATGGGACCTAAGATACTACCTTGAGGAACACCGGCGGACTGAGAAAAGAGAGATGAGTAGGGTAGGTTATGATTTACTTTAAAGGTTCTATCAGTGAGGTAGGAGCGGATTATAAGGAAATATGTTGGGGGTAGGAATTGACGAAGTTTATAGAGCAGACCTGGATGCCAGACTCAAGATCAAAAGCTTGTTCAACATCGAGGAAGACTCCCGTGCAGTACATACCGCGCTCCAATGTGGAAGATATGACATCAACCACTCATGACTCTGTTGTATGGTAGAATGAGATGTTCTAAATCCAAACTGGTGATCAGGAATAACATGATATGAGTCAAGGATTGGATAGAGGCGTTTTAATAAGAGTTTTTCTAGGATTTTGCCCATAATGGGCAGGAGCGAAATAGGACGGTAGGAAGATGGATATTCAAGTGGTTTGGAGGGTTTGGGAAACATTTTTATTATAGACATTTTCCAAGGGTCAGGGAAATAGGTGGATCGGAGTGTAGCATTATAGATATCTCTTTTAAAAAAAAAAAAAAAATGTTTTTCTATGTCGGATATATTTCTACACGTCTAATGTAGTATACCCAGTGCGGCACAACAATAATTATACCATTGTGTTCACTGTAAAAGAACGAATATAAAAAAAAGTATTTAAATTTATCATTCATCATAATAATTCGGTGCTTCATTTAATTTTCTTTAATTGGTTTTATTATATTTTTGACGTGAAACTTCTTTATTGACGTTCCACAAATTAAGAAAAAATTTGTACGGCAGTAAATTGATATCCTGACGGGAGATGAAATGAAACGTAAGTGACGAGAATGGTTGGGGGCAACGCTGTTCAATTTTAGTAGGAAAAGTTTTATATTGTAACATCAAGAGCTTAAAAATCCCGGCGGCGCCGTGCGTGAGCTCCTGTTCTTCTGCACCTTTCATTATGTTTATTTCTTCAAAATTCTCTATTTTTTAATTTTTCATAATTTATTTTGTATATTCTTACTTCTACGCTGTTATCGATCAACTACTTTCTACTTAATTAATTGTTATTTATATTTCCGAATATGTTTGTTTATTATTTTCCTTTATTTTGATGTTTCTCTGGGTGATGGTTGTTATCTCTTCTCGCCCTGAAGAAGACCATTAATTTTAGGTCGAAGCGTCGGCACAAATAAATAAGTTATTGTTTATTTACTGTCCGCACTCCCGATCATGTTCTCCTCATACACAAAAATCTTTGGTTTACAATGGTTTACGGTTTACAACATACTACTTGAACCAAGTAATGAGTTATGGTATTCATTCGACACACAATTAATGCTGATTAAATTCTCACCACAACTGTAGGATGTCCCGTTAAGGAATTATCAGCCAAAAAAATGGTCTTATTCGTTACGTAATAAAATTAATTAGCTAGTAAGTTAGAGTTTTATAGCCGCCAGAAATGTGTTTCTGTGTAGTGTGGTAGCAACTAATTTTTATATTTTTTTTATGTACTGGGTTTTATGCACCGGGCTCCTCTACTATATTGCTAGAAGTGATGAAGTGCCTCTTTCTGTATTGCTTCTTCATATTTCTCCAGCACATAGAGGACATCTTCACTTATACAAAAAAAAAGATTCCTGTCAAACGATTGGAAGGTGACCGGCAGTTTGTGTTTGTCATTAGTGAGTAGGCGACCTCAAGACAGCAAGTCTCAAACCTATTCTACCAAGGGCACTAATCTCCGATCCAAAATATCTAATTATATAATAGTTTGATATTTTACTTGATCTTAGAGTAAATATCTTGTGTATTAATTGAAAATACATTAAAAAATATATTATAATTAAATATTTCACCATGCATTGATAGAGGAGTTATACGCGTTGGTTTGTGTTTTTATATTTTATTGATTAATTAATTTTTAACTTTTATTGACTTCTCAGATCAATTCGGACTTACGGTGCACAAATTTACTGATCAGTAGCGCTCCCCTCTACATCAGTAACAAGAACTTACACAAAAACTTACGAACTCCCTACGTACAAACAACCATTAAATCATTATATAAACGGTTTCACGACGCACTTCCAACACACACTAACCCTCTAATTCAAGGACTATCAACACTAGACTTACCAGATACAAACGACTTTTACGAAGGAGCTGGAATAGGGACCTCTTAATTTGATTTTTAAATTTCAATTTTAATGGAGAGGCATCATTGGATGACCTTAACCTTCATGACAATTTTTTTTTTTTTCTCTCTACATCTCATTCGCTGGTTGTAAAAATACTTTTACAGTTGTGAATAAACTAAATAAAGTAAAAAAAAACCAAAACTTTTATTGAAATAAAGCCATCTGCCAAACTCAAGGAATATGTGTTTGAAGACTGTATGTGCTCAATCGTTTTTTTATTAAATAAAAAAAAAACTATAATAATAAAAATAATTAAGTATATACTAAAATGGATAATCAAATGCTATATCCACACCGTCGAAAAGCTGGTGCTGTGCACTGCATCATACAATTTTCACTCACCACTCCACCACGGAGGTCAGTGGGATGTTGCTAAAGTTATCGCTGTTCTTGTGATTTAAAAAAAAAATCTAAAGAATAGGGAATGCAAAAATTATGAACAAAAAGCTTTTATTTTTGTATAAAAATTCGTATTTTATGAATGCTTGAAGTGGGGAGTGAGAATACAAATTTTCTTTCTGCCAAGGATACAACAGTTAACGAATTCATATACAATCCGGAAATATAGAGGTTATCGGTTTTTTCCGTTTGAACGGGATATTTCTTTTTTATCCTTTATTTATTCATTAAATTAGTTATTGTTTTGTATTTTCTATATCATCGAGAACAGTTTATTTTATTTTTTTCAACTGACCAAAATTAAAAGTACTTTTGAGGAAAATTTTGTATAAATTTGTTATTCAAGCCCTGTTAGACTATTTCAATGAGGATAAGCCCTACAGACCGTTTTGCTAGACTAGAATTTTTGGTATCAACGGCTCCAAAATATGTATTTCAGTTTAAAACCCAAATTCGAAATTTTGCACAATTGCAAAACTTCCCCCTTACTGTATATTCCATGAATATATATATTAAGATAAAGTAATAATTATTGTAATTGATCGCAAAACTTCCCCTTACTATATATTCCATGAATTACACTACAATTACTGTAATTGAAAGTAATAAACATAAGCAGATAAATGAATAAAATTATATAAAAATAAGAAAACGTCTAAGCTATTCACATTTATGTCTACATACAATATTTACATTCTGCCAAGGGTACATCTAATCAATCCTTGACACTCACAGCCATTAATATTTTCAACAATCGTAAACTCAAATTTATTCAACATTTCACATCATCAGTTATAATAATTAACTCTACTTAAAAAAATGATAAGATTTATTTTTTTAAATGATGACTTGAGTAGGGCGTTAAAGTCTCTTGTAAGATAACATTCTCTCGTACTTCGTTGATATGTATGTTCCTACTAATAGATTTATGGGCATTATTCAAGCTAAAATATAGTTAAAATTAACATTTAATTTTAATCATAAAAGGTTTTTTTTTTTGGTTTAGATAATTTACCGATTTATGACCCATCGAATAAAAAAAAAATTATCCATATAAAGTCGTTTTAAAAACCTAACTTTCTATGATATATGTGACAGAGGTCTATGGTTTAGAACGCTCGGCTATCTTGAGAGGCACCATATAGCAAAGGAAGGGCACCATTATATATATATTTATATACATGTATATATTAATATTGAAATATCTATATATTTTCAATAAAGGTTAGAAAAAAAAAATTTTTATGAGAATCCTTTAATAAAAGTATCTCATTCCATTGAAATTTCCTGATTTGCTGGAGAAACATTTATTATTTTCACTTTCCTATAAATGGAATATATAGTAAGGGAATTATTCTTCATGGATTTGTTATATTTTGTTAAACTGTAGTACTCTTGTCAGGAAAAAGTTGATATTCGTCATTCTCACCTCGAGATATCCCAAAATACGAATTTTTAAAGCAACAGAAAATAAAAAAATTATTGTAAAAAATAATGTTCGCCTTCCATTGTTATTTTTATCACAACAGCCATTGTAGCATACAAAGGACATAAAATCTTCTAGATATCATATACAATGATTGTGGGTTAAAGTCTCTTGCAGGTTAATGTTCTCTCATAATTTATTTTCCCTTTATTCGAGTAATAATATAATAGAAACAAACATTTATTTTTATTATAAAAGGGCACTATTTCTTTATTTGCATCGTATTAATGGCATCGAATTGAAATAAATCGCTCTAAAATTAAAATTTCTATAAGAATACTTAATTAAAAATATAACGGGTCCCTTACTAACTAATGAAGCCGAGAGTGTTCTTGGGTTCAGTACTTAGTAAGGGAGTACAGTTTTTAAATTAACTACTGTGTGACGAAGTAATGGTGCGTTAAAGTCTCTTGTAGATAGATGTTCTCTTGTTGTTAATATACGTTTATATCCCAACCAATAGTTCGTGGGGGAGCATTCTTATCAATTATAGTATAAACAACAAAATAGAAATGTATCAATTTTACTTAGCTATATATGAAATGTATATAGGTAATAATAGGTAAGCGAATGTATTGCATTAGTGCGAAATTTCGAATCTTATTTTTCAAAGAAAATACAATTTTTGAAGTCCCCTTGGTGCAAACAACCAAGTCTTGTTATTTGGTCTGTATTTCTAGGTAGGTATGTGAACAGTCTAGCTCAGAAACGAAAAGTCGTACGAAACTTAAATTATCTATTTAAAATAGGTGTAGATGTTACAGCGTTTACTTTAAGGACCACTTTTATAACCAATGTTATACTTTTTTCTCAACGATTAATTTGTATCAAAGATATTCTATTCAACTTGTTTTTCTAATGTACAATTACGTCATAAATTAACTGAAAATATGACTTGATTGGGGATATATGTTATTACGGGTCTTCAGTTTGATGGCTTCATCGCTTCAGATATACTATAATTAAATATATGAATTATTTGCTATCAAAGGAGCTGTATTATTATCAAGTCTAGTTACTGCCATGAAGAATCGATCTATAGAGGTATCGACATGCTTCCTTAATCGCTGACTGGTCTCTGATTACCAATCAATGATAGCACGTTTGCATCGAACAAGAAAAAAAATCAATAACTCCTAATCTCTTTTTTTAATTTGTTCAATTGCTCGGAAAAACGTTTGATCGTGATAATAGTGCATTTATTTTGTCTTGTCGTGTTCGCTTTTAATACACCTCCATTAAACTATTAATGTTCTTGTTTTGGCCCATTGTTCGAGATGGCTATTTCGCACGATTTATTCAAGAGTCACAATTATCATTCAAATGGTTATTAAAAATCTCCATTAATTCGTAAATCTTTGTCACGTCACTTGAAGCTCTAGGGAAGCAGTTATCGCTTTTAACTGGCTTGTTATTAAAACTTGCTTGAATAATAATTTCTTTATAGTGCTTGCGGGTGCAACTATTGTTGCTGTATATAAGTTTGTCTGTGAAGTCATGTAAGTCCAATATATGGGTGAAAGTATTTTTTTTCGATCCAATAAAATTATATGTTGCCCAATTTGTAAAAACCAATTGTATTTAAAATTTTTATTTTTTTTATAGAATTTTTCATAGAATTTTCTATTTATAGAATGTGATATTTCATAATTTTTCGATTTTATTGAAAACTGGTTTTGAAGACAATTTTGATTAAACTTGGCAGGCCAATGTGCCATTAAGTGGTCTTCAATCTGGTAGGTTTGTTTGTTTGTGTTTATTATATTATTA
>NW_027111379.1:429441-430485 GCF_000696795.3 Halyomorpha halys | reverse complement strand
TATATATATATTTTCATTCGTTTGATATCATATTTTTGATAGTATATCTTCAGATATAAAACACCAAAATACTAATTTTATTGTCTTATCATCGTCTTAATAGTTTATTGAAATATTTGGGTTTAATCCTAAGATATTGAGTTGTGACTTGAAATATGACCATTCCTCGAAGATATGGCTAATTGTCAAACTGTTGTTATAATATTGACATTTTAGAGGCGTTTGTTTTGAGATAAGATAGGAGTGAGTAAGCCTCTTGTGACCTTTTCAAAGCCTACTCAGTAGGACCTCTTCTCTAAGACATTTACGGCTGGCGGTACCCCAGGGCTAGACGTCCTTTTTAATAATTTTTAATTTACTCCTTGGGGTTTCACAAAATTTGCCATTTATTTTTTATTTAATTTTCTAGGAAGTTTCTCATTTCTGATGGATTTAAAAATGGTTATCCCGTCCTGAGAGCGTGAGTGTTTCTCTTGTAGCTAGATCGGCCGTGTTCATTCCCTGCGATTTGGAATCCATATAAATGTAACTGACATAACTAGAAGTGTTTAGATAGAATAGAAGATAGGTTTTATGTATTCTCATTGAAATGGTTTGTTTGTTTATTTTTGCTTAAAGGCGTAAAACCCTCTGGTCATCAAACGCCTATGGCATGCTAAAAGTTTTGTAAAAATTAAAAAAAAAAAATCAAAATCGAAGAGGAGTTAGAAGGAAGGTGATGTTCTTTTAAAAATTCTAACACTAATATAATTTTAGCCTCCTTATTTCTTAGAACTTCTGATAAATTTGGGGTCAGTCCTATCCTGTTTATTGTTGGCAAATAGTGAGTACATTCTTCAAAAATGTGTCTAATCGTAAGAATGGACTGACAATATTTGCACGTTGGAGGTGGCAGTCTCCTGATCAGGTGAGAGTGCGTGAGGGTATGACAGGGCTGGAGTGAGGAATTTTTAAAACTCTATCTTTTAACTTTAATTATATTATTTCAAAAATTTTTTGAGACAAGGTAATATTTATTAAATAAATAAATTTTATATCCAAATC
>NW_027111379.1:423673-428983 GCF_000696795.3 Halyomorpha halys | reverse complement strand
AATAAAGTGTTGAGACTGATTTGGATATAAAATTGATCTATCTTTTAAGTTCTTTTAAGTCATGTCACCATAGTTATATATAAATTACTACTTTTTTTTAAATATGACTTAACCTATTTTTGTGCATTTCAATTGACAGGATGATTTTCTTCATGTAATCATTCTTAATATTTTCAATAACAATTCAGCTTTGAATAAATTTTATTTTATGTAATAACAGGAGCTGTATAGTATGTTGATATTAGATTTATCCATGAAAAGCAAATACTCAAAAATACTATTTGTTCAGATTTAATGTCTGCACTCCAAAGAATATCAAACTTTAGTAAATGTGGACCTACGATTAACAAATTTCACAATTATATAGACATGCTAAAACATCTTAAAAAAAGTGTATCCTTTATCTGGACTCCAGGGCACTCAGGAATACCTGGAAATGAGGCACCGGATAATGAGGCTGCTACATTGTTCCACCACTCCAAATTTACGAGCCGAAAGATGTAAAGGCATTTTTAAGGAACATAGTCCGGAAAAGTTGGGATTCAATATAGGCTGAGGTTCCACTCACTAATAAGCTGAGAAATGTTTTAAAAAACACACACAAAAATGGGCAAGTCTCATGAGGGGAAACAGAAGAGAAGAAGTTGTTGTTGAACGAGTGAGAATAGGACATTCCAAATTAACACACCTCCACTTAATCATAAAAGAGTTCTACCAAAATGCCAAACCTTTCAGACCCCGTAATTCATAAAACATATAATTAAAGAATGCACATCATTTCGTCAAGCCTTCGAAAATAATAAAATTCCTCGTACAAGAGAATTGGCTCTAAAAGACATAGCAGAATCCATAGACAAAATTATTAAAGAAATGCAACTACATTCTAAAATATAAATAAGCAATATCGACCAGCGTTAAAAGAAAACAGTCTATATTCATCTATCAAATGCCAAAGACAAAAAGATAAATAAAGTAAAAAGGGCGTACTAACCAAGAAATTATCCGCCCAGAATAATACTGCAACCTAAACCTAATATTTTGATTGAACGGGAAGAAGTTAGTAAATCTAGTACGGATGTTCATGACCGAAACGTTTAATATGGTAGTAATTGGTAATAATTATTCCGAGTAGTTCCAGGTTCGGTCGGGTTTAAATCTTTGTCATATGTCTTATTTAATCTAGCACTAGAATACAAATGTGATGTATACCGAAAAGAGTTTAACTTTGGGTGGTAATATAGCGGTGCTTGGTATGCTGATGATTTGGTATTATTGGCTGAGGACAAGGAAGGACAAGAGAAATACTTTATTTATCTATGCTGCCTAAATACTTCAGGTTGCTATCTCACACAGCATACTTATCAATCCGTAATCGGACATATATAAACTACACATACATGGTATAATCAGGTATAAAGAGATATAATAATAAGATCAACTATATTGATAAAGTCTAATAAGGAACTAGGTCTCGAAATAAATATAAATAAAACCAAATATATGATTGTCAGTAGAAATAGGAGCAATTTATGTGTTTAGGTGATGTAGATAAAGGAAGAAAACATATATTTGAACTGGTAGATTGGTTTAAGTATTTAGTTTCTACTGTGAACTAAAGTCTTTTAGTTCTCAATACAAACAAGTAACTGTCCAAACTAAGAGAATTAAAATTCATCAGTGAAATATATAAATATACTTAACATAACTAAACATGTTATGTTAGAAACTATGTTAAAAAAGCCGATTTTAAACCTTTATCTTCCTCAGAATATCCTTTACTTTATTCATTACTTGAAGCACCTCTATGATCCTTGAATTTCAAAATTAGAATTAATAAACTAAAAATTAAACTCGAAAAATAAACTAAAAAATCTGGTGCGAGCATCACACAACTTTCACTCACTACTCTAATTTGAAATAACATTAATTATTGTATATTTCTTTATTATTTAGTATGAGAATACTTCCGCTTCTATGCATTTCATATATTAGTAAGTAAAAGTAAAATCTGACTATTGTCATGACAACCATCGAAACACGAAAATATTTATTTTCTCCTTCATTTATTTATCTAATTCTTTCACATTTTCTATTTATCCCTTGTTTGTTACTTTTTATAGCGAAAGATGGTTAATTCTTATTTTAAATAATTATATTAATGGTAGTTTAGAGATTTTGTAATTTTTTTTTTAATTCGGCATTTAAGCCGTGTTAGACTATTTCAAAGATGATAAAATTTTGCTAATATTGTTGTTCCGTTTAAATGGATAATTCAAAACATACGGATAATTATTAACGCTAGCTACCCATGTGGCCGAGAAAAACAAAAGGCACTTCATTCATAGTTCATTCATTTCATTTTGTTTAAAAGAACGTATATCAGTTTCTTCGTTTCATTGCGTTAATTTTAGTTATCTAGTTCATTCATTTCATTTAGTTTAAAAAACACATATCAGTTTCCCTACATAAGGTGTTTGCTTAGTTTTCAGATTTTCTTGACGACGTTACGGTGGGCGGAAGCCTACTTGAGTGCTCACTTAATTAATCAATTTTCTTCTTTTGTTTTCTTCATATTCCGGTTCATTACTTATTACACATTAATTCTAAAGGTAAATATTTCTATCTCCTATTCTACGACCTGTTGTTCATGATGTTTTTCTCTCAATTCTGTGTGCATAGTGCTATCTTTGTAAAATTATATATTTTCTTTGTAATATTCAGCGTATCTGCAATCATCACAAGTCTAGACACCATCTCATCTGCAAGTAAATGATTATTAAGTTATCCAATCCCGCCGTCCATCGTGCATATCTGGTATCCTTCAATTTAAATCCTCAGTGCAATCCCGCAATACCCGCTCATGGCCTTCAGACTTATATGTAACTGCCCATCGAACCGCAGCCTTTGGTAGATCTTTCCTCATCCATATAGAATTCTATTCCCTCTTTCATTCATAGTTCTAATACCCTTCCAACCTTCAAATCCCGTATCTTCGACCACCCAATTCCAGAAGAATAACATTTGAAAGTTTCAAACAAGGTTTGTATATTTTCTGTACTTAATATTTCAGATTTTTGTTTATTCTTGTACATATGTACATTAGCGGAAATTAAAAATTTAATTATATTTGATTTTTATCATTTTTTTTCTATTACTTATTATCAGAAGTGTTTGTCATCTTATGTTTTATGATATGACATGTGGTTTTACTTTATTTATTCCATTCTTATTTTATATATTCTGTTAATTATTGTTGTTCATTTTTATCTTTTTAAATTCATTATTTTATTATATTTTATGACGTTTTATTATTTCATTTTTATTTTGTATTTCACTCTAAGGCTCTAAAGCCTAATT
The DNA here is from genome assembly GCF_000696795.3 of Halyomorpha halys. NCBI lineage: Eukaryota > Metazoa > Arthropoda > Insecta > Hemiptera > Pentatomidae > Halyomorpha > Halyomorpha halys. Next base: position 425,626 of record NW_027111379.1, on the reverse strand, counting down.
TTGACGCCTGTATATTATTCTAAGGAGATCAATCCCAGAATAAATAAAGAATACTATTATTATTAAATCACCCGGAGCTGATTTAGGTGGGCGGTTTGTTCCGTTTAAACGGAAGATTTAAAACATGTGGCTAATTAGTAACACAATCGCCTCACTTGGCCGAGAAATGCAAAAGGCACTCACTCTCGCTAGCGAGCCTTGGTCAGATGCAGTCATTCTTAATGCACTTCTATTCTGCAACTAAACCATGAGTGAGTAAGAACACTTCCGAAGAGCCCTCTGGTAGCCGAGGAGAGGTTATTGAAAGGACATGGATTTTTTTTTATTATTGATAGATATAACAATCTGGCAAAGGAATGGAAGGCAAGAAACAGAAAGCATGAGTCAAGTCCACATCTTTCTACATATCTAACCCCACCAGTATCAACCCCAATAGTCATCATCATCAAAAGTAATTAACTATTTCTAACAATAAATGTTCTATTTCGGCCACCATTTCATTCCTGTAGTAACAATAAGATTTAGTCTTTAACCATTCTCTCTTGTTCAACCAACCTTTATAAATAAATTATCTTTCTGTTACCTTATACCTTATTGTATTCAATTAATTTCATACAGTCGACTACACATTCAACCAGCCAATCATAAGTGAAGGAGTGCTTGGCCTTGAGTTGAAGGCGCACTTCACACAATTGTAATACTACTTGATTGTAAGTACATTGGTACTCGTCATGTTTAATCAACATTAGGAAATGGTATCGTTTTGTAGAAAATCGATTATATAATATGGCCCTTCCACTAAGTCGATTTCAGCAAAAACTTTGCTATAGCATACTAGGCACGTACTTTTCTTACAGGACTTATTTTAGTTTCGCACAACTTTTCGTTTCTGAGGATACACACATGGTTATTTAGATTGAGTGTTTATTTGGTAGTCATAAGATAATTAAGATTTAACAAGTTATTTTTTCATTGAACTTAAAGCAAATAAAATATCGAAAAACATAATTCTTACATATTCGATTAATCTAATTGACCGATAGAATCGATATGGATTAGCATTACTAAAAGTTTGGAAGTCCTTGGGGTGGAGCAGGAACACGGGAAGATTGCCATGCGGCCTTATTCTGTCCAGTTCCGCCCGCCATTTTTCATCAAAATATCCTCTAGCTCTGCTATTTAGGCAGTTATTAAACTGAAGATTTCTAATATGAAAGAGTTACCGGTTACGTTGTCAAGCATAACCCGAAACGCATGTTGGCCTATCTCGAAGATGATGTTTTTTTTTTTGTTTTATTGACTCCTATTGTGAATCTTTATTAACTAAGCATTAAAATTCCTTAGAAAAAAAATCCCGGATAAATCCCTTGTTGACTGGAATACTGCCCAAATACATTGCAATGCTATAAACAAATGTATTATTATCAGTTCTTCATACATATATATCATATAAATATATTTTTTCTTTTCTATTTAAATATAATAGATTTTTTTTTGGAAAAAAATGTTAAAGTTCTCTACCTACGGCTAAATTGATTTGTTTTGAAGCCCTGTTGAAACAGGTTAAAAAAAAGGACAATGCTTGCTATGTCAAAAACATAAATCTTCTTCTGAAAAGAACATTTAAAAGTGATCTGGGCATCTGATATTAATTTTAAAACACCGAAAAAGACGGTTAAACCAGATATTAGGTTTATCATATAAAATATTATACTTGTAATAATGCACATTCTGCTTTTTAAAATAAAAATTATAGGCATATACTTTATTAATCTTGACATATAACTGGGTAACACAGATTAGAAAACTACTAGAGATTCGGAACGTTTGACCCGATATAATTCCTTGACCCTGTAAGTATCAAAATTAGAATGAGGGAGTCCGCCGGTGTTCTTCAAGATAGTATCTTAGGTCCAATTCTTTATACGGTTTATACAGCTGACATCCCAACCC